>NC_037683.1:87664910-87881407 GCF_003255815.1 Theropithecus gelada
TTTTTTTTTTTTTTGAGACGGAGTCTCGCTCTGTCACCCAGGCTGGACTGCAGTGGCCGGATCTCAGCTCACTGCAAGCTCCGCCTCCCGGGTTCACGCCATTCTCCGGCCTCAGCCTCCCGAGTAGCTGGGACTACAGGCGCCCGCCACCTCGCCCGGCTAGTTTTTTGTATTTCTTAATAGAGACGGGGTTTCACCGTGTTAGCCAGGATGGTCTCGATCTCCTGACCTCGTGATCCGCCCGTCTCGGCCTCCCAAAGTGCTGGGATTACAGGCTTGAGCCACCGCGCCCGGCTTCCCTGCAGGTTTTCTGTCTCTGGAATGTGGATATGATGTTGTTTATAGAAAGAACCTACTTAAAATACTATAGTTAAAGCGGTATTTTTGCAAACATCAATAATAACAAAATTTAATAATATGAAGATCCAGAATTTCTGATCATATGAATGTCTCATTCTGTTCTCTTAAGAGAACACGTGCAAGCAAATGCTTTTCAAGAGAATAATGGAAATACTTTCCATAAGTAAATCCATGCATAAATAGCACAGGATTTCTAAAGTGATTTCACTTGTGCACTGGCACAGATTTGTTGCTATACTTTTACAAAGATGGAGACTATTGCAATAAAATATATTCTACCAGAACCTAAAGCAGCTCATATCACCATAGTGTCTTATGGACCCATTAATTATAAGGAAAAAAAAAGGGTAGAAGATAAAATGTGTATGGGACATAAATGTTTAACCACCACATAGAGTCTGAATAATTAATGGAATGATACCCTTTAGTGCAGAGCCTCATATCTTTAAAATATAGAGGAATATAAGTGCACTATTTCAATATTTAAGCCAAAGTAAGTGATGCAGCTTCTGCATATGAAATATACGTCTGGGCAATGGATTGAACAAATGCTTCATAATAATAAAATGACTTTTAAATGTGGATTGGTCTCATAAGGTATGAGGATTTCCCTAACCAACACAATTTATTCAGAGTAAGATTAGTAAAGACAATTTTTGAGGCTGTAATATTCATTACCTCTACATTTTATAATATTGCTAGTTCAGTGCGTCTGAAGTGGTCCAGTGTGTTTAGACTGAACTTTTATCATGTCTAAACAGCTTAACTGATAGTTACTTGATAACTCTTTTATGAAGCAGTTTTTAATAATGCTTTCATATTTCTGGTTTATGATGCCATTAAAGTCATCATTTGTCACATTAGCAATAGAGAGATTCTTAAAATATCCCCAGCAGCAATTCAGGATGGCTTTTAATGTCAGCATAAATTCCTGTATTACTAAACTAGCTATTTGAAATATTAACAGTGTTGTTTGCAATTTCAAAATATATATGACAACCTAAGTTTATAACACAGATCCCTTAAGTTTGCTGGAAACTGATTAGAAAAATAAAAATAATGATACTAAAATAGGTTGGTTTGACCTTGTGATATGACTTAACAGCAAAGAAAAAAAAATTTCTTTGGTTGTGAAATGGATCAGTGAAGTTTCTGCTATTGAATTCTTTATTGTCCATACACTAAGCAATTTAAAATGGAGAGAGAAGGAGAAAAACGTATCTAAGTTGTTCAGAATGCTATTTTATAATGAATCCATCTGAGTTCAAACTCATGGAAATAGTCCCCGATTCTTTTTTGGAAGTTAAAACACTGCATGGCATGCTATTTTTCCCCCCACTCACATTGCATCCTGACATGGGGAAACTTTCTAGAGGGCCATGGATGAGGCTCCAGAGCTCTAAAATTAGACTGGACCAGCTGTGCAGAGTTGGTTTGCTGCCGCAGGCTTGTGTGCATATATAACACCATCCCATCTCACTGTCAGATGCTCAGTTCTTGGAAACACAAGGAGTAGCAATGTCCATGAACCCCATGCTAGGCTGCTTTGGAAACATGCTTGACACAATGTATGGCTCTGCTCTGTGTCTGCTACATCATTAGATAAGAGGAGAAGGGCTTCTTTCTGTCTTTCATGGGTGTGTGAGGACAGCATATCTCATCTTCTAAGAAGAGTTTCTCTTCACGGAGGGTTAGTTAGCTCTTATATTTCATAGTTAGATAATAAAAGCTACCTCAGAGACCAATTCATGTGCTTATGACTACAAGATAGGATTGTGTTTGTAAAATGGAGACACTAATAGAAAAGTAGTTTTGTTAAGAAGATGGATTACAGTGGAACTCCACTCTCCATTCCTGGACTGTGGAGTACCTTTCTACTACTCTTGGAACTTCTCTCATTCAAGTAATATAATAAAAAGAGCACTGCCATAGAAATCAGAAAGCTCTTGTTTCCAAACCCAGTCATGCCCCTTAGTAGTTATATGCCAAACTTGTAATCATTCAGAAGCTCATTCGCTTCATTTTTTTTTACTATGAAAATACATATTTTGTATTTTACTTTAAATTCTGGGATAAATGTGCAGAACGTGCAGGTTTGTTACATAGGTGTACATGTGCCATGGTGGTTTGCTGCACCTATCAACCCATCATCTAGGTTTTAAGCCCCACATGCATTAGGTATTTGTCCTAATGCTCTCCCTCCCCTTGCCCCCTACCCCCCGACAAGCCCTGGTGTCTGATGTTCCCTGCCCTGTGTCCATGTGTTCTCATTGTTCAACTGCCACTTATGAGTGAGAACATGCAAAGTTTGGTTTTCTGTTCCTCTGTTAGTTTGCTGAAAATCTTCATTTTTATAATTATAGATAACAGATGCATTTGTGCATGAGAACCCCCTTCAGGGCCTTCCCCAGCTCCATTTGACAAGGTTATTAACACAGATGACTGGATTATTAACACAAGTGACTCCATTTTGATTCTGACAACTTTCATGTGTCCCTCTTTTGATCAAGGTCTTTGTTTACACCTGTTTTATCTACTGAAAGCAGTTGTAAAAATTATTGTGGACATAAGATAACTATAAACAGGATTATAAATTAAAATATACTTGACACTTCAAAATGTTGGTTTATTAGTACAGTTATTTTGCTTTGAAATTATCTTTGTCAATTGTAGAAAATTGTTCTATATGGCACCATTATTAAAACTTTTTTAAGTGTCTTTTTGGATATGACACGAAGACAGAGTGTCACAGTCAAAAATTTGATGCCCAACTATACTGAGTTATTCCTTAGTCTGAACGTGCTGCTTTGTCATAAACTGTTGACTGTGTCACTGACTGTGGCACTGTTGACTGACTCCATTTTGATTTGGCAACTTTCATATTTCCCCCTTGTGATCAAGATCTTTTTTGAAAGCATCACTGATCAATCATCCTGTAGTTAGGCTTTGATTGTCTCTAGGTGCCAGGATAGATGTGTTCTAGGTTGTTCATCTAGTCCCACATTGGAGAAAGTAATTTCAGCCACATTTGAGCAACAAGGGAGGATTGAAGGTAATACATCTCAGGCTAAATCTACCTAGAGTACATTTTTAAGTTTAATTTTAAGTGAATGGACTATGACATTTCTATGGAAGAAGTAATTTACCCACTGGAAATTCATCTTAATTCTCAAGGGCATAAGATGTGCCCTAGCTCCAGATGTTGACTAGGTCCATGAGGAGTAGGGCATTCATAGCTAAAGACCAAGTAGCAACAGAGAGAGTGAGAGAGAGAAGGAGGGAGAGAAAGATTTATTATAAGAAATTGGCTCTCCTTATTACGGAGGCTGACAAATCACACCATCTGCATTTGGCAAGTTGGAGACCCAGGAGAGTTGATATGTAGTTCCAGTCTGAAAGCTAGTAGGCTCAAGATCCAAGAAGAGCTGATGCTTTGGTATTAGTCTTAAGACTGGAAAAGACTAATGTCCTAGCTCAAAACAACCTGGCAGGAGGAATTCCCTCTTATTCACAGTAGAATAAGCCTTTTTGATCTATTCAGGCCTTCAACTGTTTGGATGAGGGCCATCCACATTAGAGAGGCAATCTGTTTTTTTCAGTCTACAGATTCGATGATAATCTCATTTAAAACACCTTCATAAAACACCCAGAATAATGTTTGACAAAAAATATGAGTACTCCATGGCCCAGTCAAGTTGACTCATAAAATTAACTATCACACCATCTGAACTCATAGATGATTGAAAATCCCTTGTCAAATCCAGATACTCCTTGGTCGATCTGTGCCTAATCCTCCAAGTAGAGTGGGGCCTGTCTTAATCAATGAAGGTAATTTAAGACCTAGTGAACTGATCCCAAGGCAATAAGATTAGGAAACAAGTAGATGGATAATTTCACAGGGTTCAGGACAAAAACCTTCTGTTGGAACAACAGTTAGATTGAAGGATTTGGGGCTGCATCTGTCTCCATTTGTCCTGAATCTTGTAAGCTATAGCTTCTCTAACTTTGGAGTCTGTACCAATTCCCTTTCCTTTGCTAAATTCATTGACTAGAGGGTGAGAACATTAGCTGGATTCTGCCCAGTCCTCTTCTCCTGCCATGACTTACATTGCCTCACTTCCCCCTCCCCTTCAGCTTGCAAATTAATTCAACTCTGCTTCCCACTTGCCTACAAACTTCTGCTCAAACTCTACTGATCTAGCTTGGGTATTTTGTCTCTCTTTCATTGCCTGTCCTTTCAGTTTACCTTACATTTTCTGAGGGAATCACACTCAGAATTTTTACTTTATCACATATATCTAGCAAAATATACACTCTATTTTATCTGGAAGGCAGGAATCTGCCTAGTTTATTAGCATGAATTTTCTTTTTGATCCATGATTAAGCTGTCCATATAAGAGTATATTTGGAAGACCTGTTATATAAGTTGAATGATTCTTACTAGATAGGACAATGAAAACTTTATCAAATGCCATACTAAAAGCAACAATTCAACTCAAGGTGTCCTTATTTATTAATACATTAAAAGTCTAATTCTGAGATTTGAACAGCATTACTATTTTATGAAACATATAAAGAAAATTGCTATATACGTGGTAATAGATAGATAGATAGATAGATAGATAGATGTGTCTGTGTACACATGCATGTGTATATTGTTTTCTACTGAGAAAAAATAACCTGATCAACATTTTCTATCTTTATAAAAAGAAACGATAACATTCTGATTATTCATATTTCAATGTAGAGTGGAAAAATTGAATAAGTAAAAACTAGTAATGTAGTGTGTATTAGTTTTCCATAGCTGGTGTATCATATTACAACAAAATTAGTAACTTAAAACTGTCAACTTAAATAACACAGAGAGACTCTATAAGGAAATTACAATTATTTGAGACTTGGCATTATAATGGAAATGCATATTTCAAACTATGTGCATATTCAGAAAGGTAAAAAAAAAAAAAAGTGGTGGGAGTTGTTTGTTAGTGTTTTTTTTTTTTTTTTTTGAGACAGAGTCTCGCTCTGTCGCCCAGGCTGGAGTGCAGTGGCGCGATCTCGGCTCACTGCTAGCTCCGCCTCCCGGGTTCACGCCATTCTCCTGCCTCAGCCTCCCGAGTAGCTGGGACTACAGGCACCCGCCACTTCGCCCAGCTAATTTGTCGTATTTTTAAATAGAGACAGAGTTTCACAGTGTTAGCCAGGAAGGTCTCGATCTCCTGACCTCGTGATCCGCCCGCTTCAACCTCCCAAGGGGCTGGGATTACAGGAGTGAACCACTGCGCCCAGCCAAAATAAAGGTTTTTAAAGAAAAAGTGAGGAGTCTTACATAATTGTTTCAAGATAATTATCCTTGGCTACAAGGTTCAATAACAAGGTTGGTGCCAGTTCAAGGTTGGGCAGGCAGTTATTGGACAGTTGTCCTCACAAAAGTATTTTTTTGTGTGTTTGTGTAAGGATACAACAGCCTTTGTGCAAGATCATAGTTTTTGCAGTCTTTTGTAATAGTTCTTATTATCAGGCATTTGTGCATGAGAACCCGCTTCATGGCCTTTCCCAGCTCCATTTGTCAAGGTTATTAACACAGATGACCGGATTATTAACACAAGTGACTCCATTTTGATTTGACAACTTTCATATGTCCCTCTTTTGATTAAGGTCTTTGTTTGAAAGCATCACTGATCAATCATCCTGTAGTTAGACTTTTATTATCCCTAGGTGCCAGGATAGACCTGCCCTAGGTTGTTGGTCTGGTCACACATTGGAGAAAGTGATTTTTGCCAAATTTGAGGAACAAGAGAACTTTGAAAAGAGTGACTCTCTGGCTAAGTCTACCTGGAGTCCATTTTTAAGTTTCATTGTATCTGTTCTGTAGGCATTGGCTGTCATCTCAAAGTGCTAGGCCAGCAATACTCTGTTAGGACTTGTACTTATGTAGAAATGTAACAAGTAACAGGTACAAAGTTCAGAAAAGGAAAATACAGAGTAAAAATAATAGTAGTATTATAATACCAGTTTTATAACAGTTTTTGGCCTTGAGACTAGGCTTAAAGGCAACTGATTAAATAAATCAAATGACAATGGGGAATTAAATGACACCTGCTGTAACGATGTGGCCTGTTTTATTTTTATTTTGCATATATTGTTCTCAACTTTCTCAAAGGAATGTATCCAGATACAACATGTAGCATTAGCACTAACATAGACATTTGCAGACTTAACTAATAGCAGTTTTATAATCTAGTATCCCATGACTGAGTTGAATTAAAGCAGAGAATGAGCAACAGTTGTATTAGAGATGTTGCCAAAGTTACCGATGAGGTGTACTAAAGGATCTCCTAGGACAAGTTTTGTCAAGCTACCAACAGAACTACTGATTGTAAAATTTGAATTATGCCAATATTCTGACAAGTTAAAAAGCTAGGCTAGAGTGTAAGAGCCTCATTATGACATCAAGTCTTGTTTTAAAGTCTTTGGGAAAGCTATCTGCAGCACAAAGCTGTCAATTTCTCATTCCGGTTTGCAGTTTAAATGCTTCTGGTTATAGCACCAGGAAGTTTGGTGGACTTTCTTGTATATCCCATACAATAGGCATGACAATCATCACTTAAAATTCATCCAGGTTCAGCCTATAAAATTCTAGAAACAAAGCAGTTTCTGTTTTTAATACTTCTATGAAAGAAAGTTGTGTTAGAGAAGCCTAGTAATCCAAGATCTAGCCTAGTTTATAGATAGACAATAAAAACTCAAAAACAATGTATAAGGTTACAATCTAATAACAACCATAGTCCAGCTTTATTTCAGAAACCTAACTTTTTTCTCCATAGTCAATTCAATTTTTACCAAAGAAAATCAGAATAATACACATTTGTTAGTGAAATAAGTTTAGTTTTCTTTTATTTTTAACTTTTGTTGGTACATTGTAAGGGTGTATATCTATGCGGTACGTGAAATGTTTTGATACAGGCATGTAATGCATAATAATGGCATCAAGGAGAATAGGGTGTCTATCTACTCAAGTATTTAGCCATTGTGTTACAAACAATCCAATTATACTCTTTTGGTTTGTTTTTAAATGTAAAATCAAACTATTATTGACCATGGTCACTCTGTTGTGCTGTCAAATAGTAAGTCTTATTAATTCTTTCTAAATTTTGTGCCCGTTAACCATCTCCACTCCCCCACCAACACCTCAAGTACTCTTTCCAGCCTCTGGTAACTCTCCTTCTGCTTTTCATGTCAATGAGTTCAATTGTTTTAACTTCTATATTCCACAAATAAGTGAGAACATACAATGTTTGTCTTTCTGTGCCTGGCTCATTTCACTTAATTTGATGACCTCTCGTTCCACTCATGTTGTTGAAAATGACCGGATCTCATTCTGTTTTATGGCTGAATAGTACTCCATTGGGTATATGTACCAAATTTTCTTTATCCATTTATCTGTTGATGGACACTTAGGTTGCTACTAAATCTTGGCTATTATGAACAGTACTGCAACAAACATGGGAGTGAAGATATCTCTTTGATATGCTGATTTTCTTTATTTGGGTTATACATGCAACAGTGGGAGTGTTGGATCATATGGTAGATGTATTTTTAGCTTTTAAGGAAGCTCTTGGCCGGGCACGGTGGCTCAAGCCTGTAATCCCAGCACTTTGGGAGGCCGAGACGGGCGGATCACCAGGTCAGGAGATCGAGACCATCCTGGCTAACACGGTGAAACCCCATCTCTACTGAAAAAATACAAAAAACTAGCCGGGCGTGGTGGCGGCGCCTGTAGTCCCAGCTACTTGGGAGGCTGAGGCAGGAGACTGGCGTGAACCCGGGAGGCAGAGCTTGCAGTGAGCTGAGATCCGGCCACTGCACTCCAGCCTGGGCGACAGAGCGAGACTCCGTCTCAAAAAAAAAAAAAAAAAAAAAAAGGAAGCTCTTAACTATTCACCATAGTGGTTGCACTAATTTACATTCCCACCAACAGTGTAGTATGGCTTCTTTTTCTCCACATCCTTATCAGCATTTGTTATTGCTTGTCTTTGGGATAAAAGCCATTTTAACTGGGGCATGATGATATTTCATTGTAGTTTTGAACTGCATTTCTCTAATGATCAATGATGTTGAACACCTTTTCATATGCCTGTTTGCCATTTGTATGTCTTCCTTTGAAAAATGTCTATTCAATTCTTTTCCCATTTTTAATAGGATTATCAGATGTTTTTCTATGGAGTTATTTGAGCTCCTTCTACCTTCTGGTTATTAATGTCTTGTCAGATGGGTAATTTTCAAATATTTTCTCCCATTCTGTGGGTTGTTTCTTCATTCTGTTGATTGTTTCCTTTGCTGTGCAGATACTTTTAAACTTCATGTGATCCATTTGTCTATTTTTTCTTTGATTGCCTGTGCTTGTAGGGTATTGCTCAAGACATTTTTGCCCAGACCAATGTCCAGGAGAGTTTTCCCCAATGTTTTCTTGAAGTAGTTTCCTAGTTTGAGGTCTTAAAGTTAAGTCTCTAATCCATTTTTTATTTTATTTTTGTGTATGGCAAGAGATATGGGTCTAGTTTCATTCTTCTACATATGGATATCCAGTTTCCCCAGCACCATTCATTGAAGGAACTGTCTTTTCCCCAGTGTATGCTCTTGGCACTTTACTCAAAAATGAGTTCATTGTAGATATATGAGTTTGTTTCTGGGTTCTCTATTCTGTTTGATTGATCTGCATGTCATTTTTTATGCCAGTATCATGCTGTTTTGGTTACTAGAGCTCTATAGGACAATTTGAAGTCAGGTAATATGAATCCTCTAGTTACTGTGGGTTTTTTTTTTTTTTTCTAAAAATATTTGTGGCTACTGTGGGTCTTTTGTGGTCCATATAAATTTTAGAATTGTTTTTTCTATTTCTGTGGAGAATGATATTGGTATTATATTTTGATTGGAATTACATTGAATTTGCAGACTGTTTTTGGTAGTATGGACATTTTAACAATATTGATGTTCCAATCCATGAACAAAAAGTATTTTTTTCTTATTTTTTGGTTTCCTTTTTAGTTTGTCTCATCAGTGTTTCATAATTTTCCTTAGAGAGATTTTTTACTTATTTTATTAATTCGTAGGTATTTAATTTTATTTGTGGCTATTGTTAACAGGATTACTTTTTAAATTTATTTTTCAGAGTTGTTCATTGACACATAGAAATGCAATTGATTTTCGTATGTTGATTTTGTATCCTGCAAGTTTTCTGAATTGATCAGTTCTCATAGTTTTTGGTGGAGCCTTTAGGTTTTTCCAAATATAAGGTCATTTCATCTACAAACAGGATAATATGACTTCTTCCATTCCAATTTGGAGGTCTTTCATTTCTTTCTTTTGTCTGGTTGCTCTAGCTAGGACTTCCAGTACCATGTTGCATAACAGTGGTGAAAGTGAGCATCCTTGTCATGTTTCAGATCTTAGAGGAAAGGCTTTCAGCTTTTCCCCATTCAGTATGACACTAGCTGTGGGTCTGTCATATGTGACTTTTATTACACTGAATATGTTCCTTCTATACAGTGTTCTGAGGGTTTTTTATCATAAAGCATTGTTAAATTTTTTCAAATGCCTTTTCAGCATCAATTGAAATAATTATGTTTTTTATTCTTCATTCTGCACATATAAATATATCACATTGACTAATTTGCATATGTTGAAATATCCTTGCATTCAAGGGGTAAATACCACTTGATCATGAAGAGTGATCTTTCTAATGCATTGCTGAATTTGATTTGCTAGTACTTAGTTTAGGATTTTTGTGTTAATATTCATCAGAAACATTGACCTATAGTTTTCTTTCTTCCTTTTTTTTTTTTTTTTAATGTGTCTTTGTCTGGTTTTGGTACCAGGGAAACAGTGACCATATAGAATGAGTTTGAAAGTATTACTTCCTCTTACATAATATTTTTCAGAAAAGTTTGAGTAGGATTGGTTCCTCTTTAAATGTTTAGTAGAATTCAACAGTGAAGCCATCTAGTCCTGACCTTTTCTTTACCAGGAGATTTTTTTATTACAGCTTTGATCTCATTATTATTTGTCTGTTCAGATTTTGGATTTCTTCCTTGGTTCCATCTTGGTAAATTGAATACTGTTTAATTTCCATGTGTTTTTATAATTTCCAAAATTCCTCTTGTTATTAATCTCTAGTTTTATTCCCTTGTGGTCACAGAAGATGCTTGACATAATTTTAATTTTTTGAATGTTTTAGACTTATTTTGTGACCTAACATATGATCTATCCTTGAAAATTATCCATAAGCTGAGGAAAAGAATGTGTATTCTGCAACTGTTGGATAAAATGTTCTATAAATATCTATTATATTCATTTAGTCTGTAGCACAAATGAAGTCCAATGTTTCTTTCTTGATTTTCTGTCTAGAAGATCTATCCAATGCTGAAAGTTGGGTGTTGAAGTCTCCAGTTATTTTTCTACTGGGGCCTATCTGTTTCTTTAGCTCAAATAATATTTGCATTATATATCTGGATGCTTCATTGCTGGATGCATATTTACAATGATTATATCCTCTTGCTGAATTGATCCCTTTATCATTATATAGTGACCTTTTTTGTCTCTTCTTATATTTTTGTCTTGAAATCTATTTTTCTGATGTAAGTATAGCTATCCCTGTGCTTTTTTGGTTTCCACTGGCATGGAGTATCTTTTTCTGTTCATTTATTTTCAGACTATATATGTCTTTATAGATGAAGTGTGCTTCTTTTAGGCAACAAATCAGTGGGTCTTATTCTTTATTCATTTAACCACTCTATGTCTTTTGATTGATGAGTTTAATCCATTTACATTCACTATTATTATTGATAAGTAAGGACTTAACTCTTGCCATTTTATTATTTGTTTTCTGGTTGTTTTGTGATCCTCTCTTCCTTCTTTCTTTACTCTCGTCCTTTAGTGAAACAAGCACCTCTGTGGCCACCACAACTATGACTGCACTGAATCGGACCTGAAGCAAGCACAGCACTGGGTATCAACCAAGGCCTGCTGTAACCAGTGTCTGTCTACTGCCTATGTTTGTTCAGGGTCCTGGGGCTCTATAATCAAATGGCAATGCTAGGCAGGCCTGAGTCCTTCCCTGCAGGGCAACTAGTTCCCCCAGGTGCTTGGTGAGTCCAGAGGTGCTGTCTAGGAGTCAGGGACTAGAGTCAAAAGTCTGAGAAGTCTGCCTGGTGTTCTTTCTATTGTATTGTGGCTAAGCTGGCACCCAAACCACAAGACACAGTCCTTCTCACTCTTTCTTTCCCTTTCCAGAGGCAGAGGAACCTCACCCCATGGCCACTGGCACCACAGGCCCAAAGGAGTATTGGCAACACAGCAGTATTGGCAGACTGCCGTCAATGTTCCCCTAAGGCCCAAAGGCTCTTCAGTCAGCTTGTGGTAAATATTATCTGGCCTGGAACTCACCCTTCAGTGCAGTGGGGCACCCTTCTGGCCCAGGGCAGGTTCATAAATGCCATCCAATAGTTAAGTTCTGGAACTGGGGACCCCAAGAGCCCATTGGTGTTCTACCCTCCTGTGGCCAAACTGTTACCTGAAGCCAACAACTCTCAGGGTCTCATCCATAGCCCTTGATATAGTACCTGGGTATTGCTCCTCATTATTCAGGGCCCACAGGCTTTTCAATTAGCAGGTGATGAATGCTGCCAGTACTGCCTTCAAGTCCTTCCTTGCCAAAAAGATACTCCATGCCAGTCCTTCCCTTCAAGGCAGTAGGTTCCTTTCTGGCTGAGGATGTATCTAGAAATGCCATCCAGGAGCTAGAGCCTGGAACAGGGGCCTCACAACCCCAGCTGTTGCCCTATCCTGCTGTGACTGAGCTGGTATTTGATATGCAAGTGCTGAGAAGGGAAGTCTGTGGTCCCATTAAATGATATGGAAGTGGGGAAGGGAAGTGCTGGGTAGAGAAGGGCATGGTCCCTGGCTAAGGCTCCACCCCCACAGACCTAGGTGAGGCCAGCCACTCTTGTCTTCACACCCTAGTGCCCTAATGTTGCATTTCCCAAGACCATCCTGTCCTGCTATGCCCCCATCCTGTGCCTATAAAAACTCCTGAGACTGGCCGGGTACGGTGGCTCACATCTGTAATCCCAGCACTTTGGGAGGCTGACGTGGGTGGATCATGAGGTCAGGAGATCAAGACCATCCTGGCTATGGTGAAACCCCATCTCTACTAAAAACACAGAAAATTAGCCGGGCATGGTGGTAGGCAGCTGTAGTCCCAGCTACTCGGGAGTCTGAGGCAGGAGAATGGTGTGAACCTAGGAGGTGGAGGTTGCGGTGAGTTGAGATCATGCCACTGTGCTCCAGTCTGGGCGACAGAGTGAGACTCCAAAAAAAATTAAAAAACTCCCGAGACCTTAGCAGGACAGAAGTGGCTGGACATAGAGAAGAGCACATTAGCAGAGGAATGCACAGGCAGCTGGACGTCCAGGGGAACGCACAGGCACCGGTATGCCAGCAGGCCACGGATCGGCAGAACAACACAGAGTTTGTCTAGAGCAGTCATAGGAGAGCCCAGGCCACCAAGCAGCCCAACTGCAGAGAAAAATCATCTCCCTTCTGGCTGCCCTATCTCCTGAGAGCTATTTCCACTCAACAAAACCTTGCACTCATTCTCCAAGCCCACTTGTGATCTGATTCTTCTGGTACCGCAAGGCAAGAAACCCTGTGTCCTTATGACAAGGTAGGGGGTCTAATTGAGCTGACTAACACAAGCCTCCTACAGAAGGCAAACTAAAAGAGCACCCTGTAACACATGCCGGCTGGGGCTTCAGGCACTCTAAATATTCACCCCTAGACACTGCCATGAGGTCAGTCCCACAGCCTGCCTGTCTGTATGTTCCCCTAGAGATTTGAGCAGCAGGGCACTGAGGAAGCAAGCCACACACCCATCACATGCCCTGTGAGGAGAACAAGGGAACTTTTCCCGTTTCAGTATCCAAGACACAAGACAAAGTACTTTCCACTCTTCTCTCTCCTCTCCTCAAGCAGAAGAAAGAGATGTCTTTTGGAGCTATGAATTGTGCAGCCTGGGCTGAGAGTAGGGGTGATACCAGCACTCTCTTAGCCGCCCCAGCTGGTATCTCAGTAGGTGGCATACTCCAACAGTCAACTGTCTCTGGAACCAGTTCACCACTAGGACTCATCTAAGATGAGTTGCAGTTCTTGTGGCCTATGAGACCTTTCAATTTTTCTCGAGACCCGGAGCACTTTAGCCTACAATGGTGAGGTTTGCAGGGACTCAAATTTTGACCACTGGGATTGGTGATTCCCCTCTGGCTAGGGCTGGTTTAAATGTTCCCTCCATGGGCAGGCTTCAGCTGTGTTTGGTCATTTTTCTTTCTGCTCTAAAAGGACAGCATCGAGTTCAATGCCTCACAGTTGCTGTACTCTCCTTCCCCCTGTACACACAAACACTCTGCACCACACAGCTGTTGCCAGGGGATGGATAAGGGATGGTATTAGTGACTCAAGCCTGTTTTTTTCTATACCGTCGGTGCCTCTTTCAGCAATATGAAGTGAAAAGCAGTTACTGTGAGTCCTCACCTAATTTTTGAAGGTGCTTTGCATGTTTAGATAGTTGTTAAATTGGTGTTCTTGCTAGGGATATGATCTGTGGAGCCTTCCAGTCTGCCATCTTGCTCCATCTTCCTTTGGTTCTATTAATTTTTGTCTGATTATTATATAAGTGCAGCTAGAAAAGTGGTTTTCAGATTTTAAAACTTTCTGAGTCTGGGAAGCCAAACCAAGGAAGACTTTAGATATTATCTATAGTCTTGATGTTTTGGGGACTGGCAGGAGTGACAATTTGTAGTCACTCACTATCAGGCTGTTAACCCTTGAAACCAGGCATATTATGCACATTCTCTAATATGACATTCTAGTCAAACCACTGGTAATGGAACCAATGTTGTTAACTGTATCCTGTTATGAAAATAGAGCCAAATGTGTATATAACTTATGTAGATAACCGTATTATGATACAAATACTCACGAATAGTTTCCAAATTTTGGGAAAATCCGCTATAAACTATACATTGTTTTATCAGCTAGTATTTTATTAAATATGGAAAATAAAATGCTTACATAAACAACGTTTTAAATAAAAGTCAAAAAACACTATCTTTATCAGTTATTTAAACTATGTAACTAATTTTGCTTTTGTTTGACCTTGATTGGCAAGTTTATATATTTATCAGCTTTCATTAGAGTTCTGGAAAATTTTTATTTTGTCCACTGGTTTTAAAGTTATTAGAAATCTGTATTCAATAATACTTTGTAGAGTCTCGTACATGAATCTAATTGTAAATGCTTCTAAAGTAGATTCAAAACCATGGATAACAGAGACTTAGTACAGCCATGGTTAAAAATCTGATGGAGAGGGGAGCTTGGAGGAAGATGGCAGATGAGAGGCAAGTCTGTCTTGCAACTCCCACTCAGATGGATAGAACAGCTTGTGGAGACTCACATCATCAACTTTTGCTCCAAGAACCACCATAGGAACATACCAGGAAAACCAAAACAATCCACAAACCCTTTGAAAGAAGTACTTTGCTGTCACAAACTCTAAGTAACAGCCAAAAATCTGTGAATGCCCAAAGTGTGAGAGGGGGAAAGTCTGCCTCCGAACACACATCCTCACCAGGGAAGCTGAAGAGCCAGATAACAGGGAAAAGAAGTTAACTTTGCCAAGAGCTGGGGCAAATTTACAGAGCCGAGTGAAATATAAAAGCAGAAGAAGCAGTGGGAAGTGCCCTGGAGGCACTCCCAGCCCCCAAGGAAGCCCAGGGAACCCATTTCTGATTTTATCTCTCACAGGTCCTTGGGGAGGGCTGCCAGTGGAACTGGGGAAAGACCATGGGGAGAAGAAAACTTCCAGCTAAACTTTGCGGTGACTGTGACCAAGCGCTAATTTTCCAGGGCTGAATCTTGGGGCGTGGTGAATAAAAAGAGCAGATATGAGCACAGGAGCTGAGTGGGAAGGGGCAAAGCTTGAAAGCCCTGCTTGCTTTCTCAGCAGAAAGGTTTGCAGGCCAGGGCAAGTTCCCAACCCTGCAGACTGGCTGCCTGGATATAGACTCGATGCTCTTGGGAGAGCACAGCGGGAACGAGATTGTCCTTTCTGGCTGCATGGGAGCTTGGTAAAGCCTGTCACTGCCAGCGTTTCCCTACTTCCCTGGTGGCTTGTAGAATGGAGCAGAAGCAGAAATAATCCCCCTGGGAACATAACTCCATTGACCTGAGAACCACACCCCCACCCTATAGCAGCCACAGCAAGCCTTGCCCAAGGGCAGTCTGAGCTCAGACACACCTAACCCTGCCCCTACTTGATGGTCTTTACTCACCCTTTTAGACAAAGACAAAAGACATAATCTCTTGGAAGCTCTGTGGCCCTGCCCACCACTAGAGAAGCCCAAAAACTTAAACAGGTGACCCTAGGGCAAGCTTGTGTCCTCCCTATACTACACAGCTGGTTCTCTCTTGAAAGTGCCATCTACTTGCTAAAGGCCAACAGACACAAGCCATTACAGCAACTCATAGCTGAACAACCCTGCCCCAAGAAAGAAGAAAACAGCAACTAACTCCACCACCTGTAACATACTGGCTAACCAGAGGCCCGGAGTCTATCTACATGACAACTTTAATACCAGCATCACCAGCATTCGAGCAAACGAGTGCACTAAAAATCTATAACCAAGAACCCTCAAAGAGTCCACTTCACCCCCATGCTGCCTCCTCAAAGCAGGTGCTGGTATTCATGGCTGAGAGACCTGAAGATTGATCAAATCACAGGACTCTTCACACACACTCCCCAGTATAAACCTGGAGCCCAGTAACTCCATGGGTGGCTAGACCCAGAAGAGAAATAATAATCACTGCAGTACAGCTCTCAGGAAGCCCCATTCCTAGGGGAAATGGAAGAGCACCACAACAAGGGAGCATTCCGTGCGACAAAACAATCTGAACAGCAGCCCTTGAGCCCCAGATCTTTCCTCTGA
Organism: Theropithecus gelada; assembly: GCF_003255815.1. Classification (NCBI taxonomy): domain Eukaryota; kingdom Metazoa; phylum Chordata; class Mammalia; order Primates; family Cercopithecidae; genus Theropithecus; species Theropithecus gelada. The sequence goes on from NC_037683.1 coordinate 87,681,308, forward strand.
CATAGTCTATCCAAATGAGAAGGAACCAGAAAAAACAACATGGGCAATAGGATAAAATGAGTTTTTTTTAAACACCCCAAACAGAGAACAGTAGGCCACCAGCAATGCATCCAAACCAAGAAGAATTCTCCGAATTACCAGAAAAAAGAATTCAGAAGGTCAATTATTAAGGTACTTAAGGAGACACCAGAGAAAGGTGAATACCAACTTACAGAAATTTTAAAATGTTACAAGATATGGATGAAAACTCTAGAGAAATAGATAACATAAATAAAAAACAATCACAAATTCTGGAGATGAAGGACACACTTAGAGAAATGCAAATTACACTGGAAAGTCTCAACAATAGAATCCAACAAGTAGAAAAAAGAAACTTCAGAGCTTTAAGACAAGACTTTTGGATTAACTCAATCTGACAAAGACAAAGAAAAGATAATTTTAAAAACTGAACAGTTTCCACGTAGTTGTATGGTTTTGAGTCAGTTTCTTAAAGCAACCTGCTCCTGAGTGACTATGGGGTAAATAACGAAATGAAGGCAGAAATAAAGACATTCTTGGAAACCAATGAGAACAAAGACATAACGTAACAGAATCTCTGGGACACATTTAAAGCAGTGCATACAGGGAAATTTACAGCACTAAATGCAGAAAGCAGGAAAGATCTAAAATCGACAACGTAACATCACAATTAAAAGAACTAGAGAAGCAAGAGCAAACAAATTCAAAAGCTAGCAGAAGACAAGAAATAACTAAGATCAGAGCAGAACTGAAGGAGATAGAGACACAAAAAAACCTTCAAAAAATCAATGAATCTAGGAGCTAGTTTTTGTAAAGATCAATAAAACAGATAGACTGCTAGCAAGACTAATGAAGAAGAAAAGAGAGAAGAATCAAATAGACACAATAAAATATAAAGGGGTTATCACCGCTGATGCCACAGAAATACAAACTACCATCAGAGAATACTATATAATACTGGCACAAAACAAGGATGCCCTCTTTCACCACTCTTATTCAATATAGTATTGGAAGTTCTGGCCAGGGCAATCAGGCAAGAGAAAGAAATAAAGGGTATTCAATTAGGAAAAGAGGAAGTCAAATGGTCTCTTTTTGCAGATGACATGATCGCATATTTAGAAAACTCCATTTTCTCAGCCCAAAATCTCTTCAAGCTGATAAATAACTTCAGCAAAGTGTCAGGATACAAAATCAATGTGCAAAAATTACAAACGTTCCTATACACAAAGAATAGACAGAGAGCCAAATTATGAGTGAACGCCCATTCACAATTACTACAAAGAGAATAAAATACCTAGGAATCCAACTTACAAGGGATGTGAAGGACCTCTTCAAGGAGAACTACAAACCCCTGCTCAAGGAAATAAGAGAGGACACAAACAAATGGAAAAACACTCCATGCTCATGGATAGGAAGAATCAATATCATAAAAATGGCCATACTGCCCTAAGTAATTCATAGATTTAATGCTATCTCCATCAAGCTACCACTGACTTTCTTCACAGAATTGGAAAAAACTACTTTAAAGTTCATATGGAATGAGAAAAGAGCCCACATTGCCAAAACAATCTTAAGCAAAAAGAAAAAGCTGGAGGCATCACACTACCTGACTTCAAACTATACTACAAGACTACAGTAATCAAAACAGCATGGTACTGGTACCAAAACAGAGATATAGACCAATGGAACAGAACAGAGGCCTCAGAAATAACACCACACACCAACAACCATCTGATCTTTGACAAAGCTGAGAAAAACAAGCAATGGGAAAAGGATCCCCTATTTAATAAATGGTGCTGGGAAAATTGGCTAGCCATATGTAGAAAGCTGAAACTGGATCCCTTTCTTACACCTTATATAAAAATTCACTCGAGATGGATTAAAGACTTAAATATAACACCTAAAACTATGAAAACTCTAGAAGAAAACCTAGGCAATATCATTCAGGACATCGGCATGGGCAAATACTTCATGACTAAAACACCAAAAGCAATGGCAACAGAAGCCAAAATAGACAAATGGGATCTAATTAAACTAAAGGGCTTCTGCACAGCAAAGGAAACTATCATCAGAGTGAACAGGCAACCTACAGAATGGTAGAAAATTTTTGCAATCTATCCATTTGTCAAAGGGCTAATATCCAGAATCTACAAAGAACTTAAACAAATTTACAACAAAAAAAAAACCCATCAAAAAGTGGGCAAAGGATATGAACAGACATTTCTCAAAAGAAGACATTCATACAACCAACAGACACATGAAAAAGTGCTCATCATCACTGGCCATCAGAGAAATGCCAATCAAAACCACAATGAGATACCATCTCACACCAGTTAGAATGGCAATCATTAAAAAGTCAGGAAACAATAGGTGCTGGAGAGGATGTGGCGAAATAGGAACACTTTTACACTGTTGGTGGGATTGTAAACTAGTTCAACCATTGTGGAAAACAGTATGATGATTCCTCAAGGATCTCGAACTAGAAGTATCATATGACCCAGCCATCCCATTACTGGGTGTATAGCCAAAGGATTATAAATCATGTTGCTGTAAAGACACATGCACACGTATGTTTATTGCAGCACTACTCACAATAGCAAAGACTTGAAACCAACCACATGTCCATCAACAATAGACTGGATAAAGAAAATGTGACACATATACACCATGGAATACTATGCAGCCATAAAAAAGAATGAGTTCATGTCCTTTGTAGGGACATGGATGAAGCTGGAAACCATCATTCTCAGCAGACTATCACAAAGACAGAAAACCAGACACTGCATGTTCTCACTCATAAGTGGGAATTGATCAGTGAGAACACATGGACACAGGAAGGGGAGCATCACACACTGGGGCCTGTTGGGGTGTGGGAGTCTGGGGGAGGGATAGTGTTAAGAGAAATACCTAATGTAAATGACGAGTTGATGGGTGCAGCAAACCAACGTGGCACATGTATACCTATGTAACAAACCTGCACGTTGTGCATATGTACCCTAGAACTTAAAGTATAATAATAAAAAAAGAAGGCAAAAAATAATAAAAATGAACAAAGCCTCCAAGAAGTTTGAAATTATGTTAAACAACCAAAACTAAAAATAATTGGTGTTCCCAAGGAATAAGAGAAAACCAAAGGTTTGGAAAACATAATTGAGGAAATAATCAATGAAAACTTTTCTGGCCTTGCTAGAGCTCTAGACATCCAAGTACAAGAAGTTGAAAGAACACCCAGAAAATTCAGTGCAAAAAGATCATCGCCTAGGCACATAGTTATCAGGTCATCTAAAGTTAAGATGTAGGAAAGAATCTTAGGAGCTGTGAGGCAAAAGCATGAGGTGACCTATAAAGGAAAACCTATCAAATTAACAGAAGATTTCTTAGCCAAAACCCTACAAGCTAGAAGGAATTGGGGTCCCTTTTTTAGCCTCCTTATATAGAACAATGGTCATCCATGAAATTTATATCCAGGGAAACTGAGCTTCATAAATGAAGGAAACAAATGCTAAGAGAATTCATATGAACAAATGCTTTATCAGATGAGCAAATGCTGAGAGAAGTCGCCATTATCAAGCCAGCTTTACAAGAACTGCTAAAAGTAACTCTAAATCCTGAAACAAAACCTTGAAATACACCAAAATAGAAACTTCTTAGAGTATAAATCTCACAGGACCTATAAAACAAAAACACAATGAGAAAAAAAAAAGGTATTCAGGCAACAACTAGTATGATGAATAAAATAGTACATCACATCTCAGTACTAACAATGAATGTAAATGATCTAAATGCTCTGCTTAAAAGATACAGAAAATCAGAATGGATAAGAATTCACCAACCAACTATCTACTGTCTTCAAGAGACTCATGTAACAGGTGAGGACTCACATAAACTTAAGGTAAAGAGGTGGAACAATTATTCCCAAAGTGAGAGGAAGTAGCTATTCTTATACCAGACAAAACACATGTTAAAGCAACAATGGTTAAAAAAGACAAAGAGGAACATTAAATAATGATAAAAGTTCTAGTCCAACAGAAAAATATTGCAATCCTAAATATATGCACACCTAACACTGGAGTTACCAACCTTATAAAACAATCACTACTAGACCTAAAAAATGAGATAGACAGGCCAGGTATGGTGACTCACACCTGTAATCCCAGCACTTTGGGAGGCTGAGATGGGTGGATCACAAGGTCAGGAGTTCAAGACCAGCCTGGCCAATGTGGTGATCCCTCATCTCTACTAAAAATACACATGGTGGTGTGTGCCTGTAGTCCCAGCAACTCAGGAGACTGAGGCAAAAGAATCACTACAACCCAGGAGGCAGAGGTTGCAGTGAGCCAAGATCATGCTACCACACTCCAGCCTTGGCGACAGAGCAAGACTGTCTCAAAAAAAAAAAAAAAAAATTAAACAGACGGCAACACGGTAATAGTGGGTGACTTCAGTACTCCACTGACAGCACTAGAGAGGTCATCAAGAAAGAAAGCCAACAAAGAAACAATGGACTTAAACTATACCCTAGAACAAATGAACTTAACAGATATTTACAAAACATTCTACCCAACAACTGCAGAATATACATTCTATTCATCAGTACATGGAACATTTTCTAAGATAGACCACATGATAGGCCCCAAAACAAGTCTCACTAAATTTAAGAAAATTAAAATTATATCAAGTACTCTCTCAGACCACGGTAGAATAAAATTAGAATTCAATGCCAAAAAGAACCCTCAAAACCCTGCTAATAGATGGAAATTAAATAACCTGCTCTCAAATGATCATTGGTTCAACAATGAAATCACGATGGAAATTTAAAAATTCTTTGAACTGAACGATAATAGTGACACAACCTATAGAAGCCTCTGAGATACAGTGAAAGCAATGATAAGAGGAAAGTTTATAGCATTAAATGCCTACAGCAAAAAGTCTGAAAGAGCTCAGATAGACCATCTAAGTTCACACCTAAAGGAACTAGAGAAACAAGAACAAACCAAACCAAACCCAACAGAAGAAAAAAAATCACAAAGATCAGAGAAGAACTAAATGAAATTGAAAGAAACAAAAAAGGAATACAAAAAATAAATGAAACAAAAAACTGATTCTTTGAAAAGATAAACAAAACTGACAGACTGGTAGCAAGATTAACCAAGAACAGAAGAGAGAAGATCCAAATAAGCTCAATTAGAAACAAAACGGGAGCTATTAAAACTGATACCACAGAAATACAAAAGATCATTCAAGGATACTATGAAAACCTTTATTCTCAAAAACTGGAAAACCTAAAGGAGATGGATAAATTTTTGGAAATATACAACCCTCCAAGATTAAACCAGGAAGAAGTAGAAACTCTGAACAGTCCCAAAACAAGCAGCAAGATTGAAATGGTAATTTCAATTTTAAAAATTGCCAACAAATAAAAGTCCAGGAACAGATGGATTCATAGCTGAATTCTATGAGACATTCAAAAAAGTATTGGCACCAATCCTGTTGACACTATTCCACAGGATAGAGAAAGAGGGAATCCTCCCTAAATCATTCTGTGAAACCAGTATCACTCTAATACCAAAACCAGGAAAGGACATAACAAAACAAAACAAAAACTACAGACCAATATTCCTAATGAACATAGATGCAAAAATCCTCAACAAAATACTAGCTAACTGAATCCAACAGCATATTAAAAAGATAATTCACCATGATCAAGCAGGTTTCATACCAGCGATGCTGGGATGGTTTAACATACCAAGTCAACAAATGTGATACATCACATAAACAGAAATAAAAACAAAAATCACACAATCATCTCAATAGATGAAGAAAAAGCACTTGACAAAATCCAGCAATGTTCTAGTATTACAGCCCTCACAAAATTGGCATAGAAAGGATGTACCTTAAGGTAATAAGAGCCATCTATGACAAACCCACAGCCAACATTATACTGAATAGGGAAGAGTTGAAAGTTTTTCCCCTGAGAACTGGAATAAGACAAGGATGCCTATCTTCACCACTTTGGTTCTACATAGTACCGGAAGTCCTAAACAGAGCAATCAGACAAGAGAAAGAAATAAGGGGCATCCAAACAGGCAAACAAGTAATCAAACTGTGGTTGTTCACCGATGATACAATTGTACACTTAGAAAACCCTAAAGATGGCCAGGCGCGGTGGCTCACACCTGTAATCCCAGCACTCTGGGAGGCCGAGGTGCGTTGATTGCCTGAAGTCAGGAGTTCAAGACCAGGGGGTGGGAAAATCACAAATCATTGTGAAATGATAACCCTGTTTTCACCAGAGTAGCAATAAAAATATTTTAAAAGCAATACTAAAAGTTATATAGATGTAAACAAAAATTCTAACCCTTTCAAAGCTCAGTTTTCCTAAGTAATCTAAAAATCTCATTAAGTCAACATGAAACATAGGAAATTATCTTGATAAAACATAAAATCTTTGTTTCTTACACCAGTTACCAAAAGGTAAACACACAGAAACCCACCCACCCCCACAAAACACAAACAACAAAACAGCCTCTCTTAGAGTATGTTTGTGTCCCTTTGTGGGAAGCCTGTTTTGACTTCAGGTTTGTATAGAAAGCATAACAAAAAGTAGGTGTGTCTTTGGTAAAAAATACAAAAGCAAATACTTGTTATTTTTAAAATTGGCTAAATTTACAAGTTATTTAAAGTTGTGTAAAATGTGCAAGAGGTTTTGAAGTCAAACCTGGTGGAAAAGTACTTGAATTTAATCAGAAACAAGAAGAGTATGTGTCCAAGATTTTGATTGTACACCATATTATAAAAAACATAAACAAGAAAGCCAGTATCTTGAGCAGGAAAGTACGTGGCTATTAGTAAAAACATAGGAAATTGCCTCGCTAGTTACCTGGCACAATTCAGACACATCAGTAAAAGCCAAGAGTACAGAATCAAATTATACTGGAGAGAAACATTGTTCTAAACTGGAAGCTGCAATTCTGATGGTGGTTGAAAATTATTAAAAACAGATTTCAGAATTAAATCAAAACCTCTTGCACATTTTACACAACTTTAAATAACCTCCCAATTTAGCCAATTTTAAAAACAAAGAACATATCTTTGATATTGTTTTTATAGTTTTTACCAAAGACACATCTACTTTTTCATTATGCTTTGTATACAAAATTATATATAAATGAGAATTTTAAACTCTCAATAACATTGATTTTTAGTGAAAGCCTAGAAAGCAAGAAATTTTGAACTGTCATATATTAGTATTTTATTATAGATCATAACCTTTTAATAATTAAAATATGTTTTCCCATTATTTAATTTTTATATGTATTAACAGACCCAAATATAGTCTTTGTACAAAATTTAAGAAACCACGAATAAACTTATGTTTATTTTTACAAATTTATGTTTTAGTATTTTACCTCTCAATTCTGGGTCATCTGAAAATGACCTATAACTTCAATGGGTTTTTATTATTTAACATAAATAACTTAAAATTTCAAATTACATAAAAGATTATTTACAAATGTTTATCCTATTTACACACATTGAATTTATTTTAACAATTATACTTTGATTACTTACGAAAACTGATAAATTAGGCAAAGCTAGTCATTATTTCAAGTTATTTCTCTGTTAATCATTTTTATAGCCTAAGAATATCAGGTGTTCACCTAAGTAACAGCCTTAAAATTAAATACATGAGTATTTTGCTAATCATTAAGAAGATACAGTTGTCATCAAAACAACAAGATTAAGTTAGTCTTAATTATCAAAGCATTACTTAAACAAAGATTATTCTGTTTTTAATGTGATTTCATAGCTTCATAACTTTAAAACATCTACCAGAAACAATAATCCTGTCTGACCAGAAGACCCAGGCAAAAATATATGTTGACAATTCTGAAGAAATTTTTATTTTTATTTTATCAACAAACTTAAAACCAGCTTATTTATCAAAGATTTACTTAAGTCATGTAAACTAAAAGGTATTTGAGTTAATTAGCATGTATTCTAACAATTTAAATGAGTGCTCACTTATTTAAGCTAATCTGAATAGAACTCCTTAAGGAATTCTAGCCTACTATGCCAAATTTTACTATGTAAACACAACATACAGCATAGTACATGTTTATATGTGTAAACACACACTGAAATACACAGATACACACAGAAACAAATAATTCATACTTTTTATTTATGGAATTTTAGTTATGAGACAGTAAAACATAGTAAGACAGACTTGCAAGTTGGATTCAAATACATTTCTGACAAAATAAGACCTGTTCACATAGTTAAATATTTTTTGCCTTGATAGGTAATCTGTTGAAGGCTGTGGACTGAAATTTTGGATAAAGCAGTTTGGTTTTTATAGAATATACTTTATACTCTTTTGCTCTTTTTTCAGTTTTAAATGAGTTTAGGGGTAAATTTTTAAATGTTTGCATTTTAATTAGAACTAACTGAATTATAAAGAGAAACAAAAATCTACAAGCAGGCTTGAATCTTAGTAACAAATTTTTCTTTTGTTTGCTGTTCCAATTTCCTTGACTAGTTAACGTGGGCAGGGAATCATTTTAGAAACAGTTATTTGTAGTTTTTAGGGTTTTCTTTTTTGTTGTTTTTTGGCTTTTTCTGGCCATGCATGGCAGACAAAGCAATTTTTACACTGGACAAAGATATCATATTATTTCTGTGAGCTCAAGTGTTTGTTTGACCTGTTTGATCTGGAAGCCTAACTTTTTAAAACATTTATTTCATTCTTCTTTTTAGAATATCAATCCTTCAATTAACTGTTTCAACACTCTAAGCAACTGCCAGCCACGCAAACCAAAATTTACATTTTCAAAAAACATGACCCAGATGTCTATTGCTGGTTACCATGAAGCTGTTGTAATCTGTAAAGCCATTAATTTGAAAGTCTTAGCTTTGTCTGAAATGTCATCAAGAGTGACTACATCTTAATACCAGCAGAGAAGTCAGCAGATTCAAAGTAAGCAGGAAAAAAAAATAAAAAGATAGAAACATAGAGAACTTCAAAGGCTCTACATGTAATTCTATAGTTGGTTACAGTTTTTAATTCAGTTCTAGGAAAAACAGGCTTGCAGAATCTGAATGATCCCGTTTAAGGGCAATAAATTAGACTTAGTGTAATCTGTCCATTGATTAAAAATGTGTGCGAGAATGGACCATAAAATTTGAATGTATAGTTGGCTGGAGTCCCAGAGAGTTTTGTAGGCTTTGGAATTTTGAAGATTCCATTTCATGTCAAATAAAATTCTATGAATCCTGTCAGGGAATGTCAGAAATTTGGACCATTGTTTTGGATGGTGGTAACCTCTATAGTGGCTTTAATTGGCAATCTTGCACTCCCCATTTAGAATGTTTAATTTTTGTTTTTAGAAGATGTTTAGGAATAAGCAAGGGGAAAAATGTTTTAAAAAAGCCAAATTATTTACAGATGTTCATAACCAAATCAAAATGAAACCAAAATAAGAGTGCTTGTGAAAATTTTAAGCCAAGAGCATAAACCAAATACTAAATTAGTTGCATAGAAAGTGAATTCACCAGAAAAGATATGCCTCAGAAACAGAATGTAAACTCTGTAGAAACCAGAGTACTCTCCAAAAGGATACTTACAAGAAAGGGCTTGCCAAAAATATCTTTTATAGTCGCAAGTGGGATGTGAAGTCTGTCAATTAAGGTGGACTTACAACCAAATAAGATCCTGAATGAAATAAAAAATGAGGAGTCTGAAAAGTTGAGAGAAGATTAACCAGGGGAGAAGACTAACCACAGAAACAGAGAGCATAAAAGGCTCTGTGGATATCACACATTCAAGGGTCCACAGTCTGTCCGAAGTAAGCTTACTTCAGTTCCATTTCTGATACCATCAACTCAACCTAAATAACAAAGAGAAGGTTTCTAAAAGAAAACAATATTTATTCAGAAATGGAAGTTGCAATGGCAATATGCATGCCATAGTAAACAATGTCCATATTCAGGCAGGTAAAAGAAGACAAAAGTTGCTAAAGAAAAAATGAAGGTTACATAATTATTTTGAAATAATGATTCTGGGTTATAAGGATCAGTAACAAGGGTGGCATCAGTTCGAGTTTAAACAGGTGGTTGCTGGGAAGATATCCTCATAAAAGTATTTTGTATTTTGTCTGTGTATATGTGTAAGGTTATGATGGCCTTTGTGCCAGGTTCTGGGTTTTGTAGTCTGTTGTGATAGCTTTTGTTATCAGGCGTTCATGTGTGAGAACCGCCCCACTTCATGTCCTTCCCCAGCTCCCTTTGTCAAGATTTTTAACCCAAGTGACTCCATTTTGATTCCAACAACTTTAGCAAAACAATACAAACTTACTATACTACAGTTTCTAGATCAGAAGATTTATATGATTCTCATTGGCCTAAAGTATTGGCAGAATTGCATTCTGGAGGCTATAAAAGTCAATCTGTTTCCTTACCTTTTCTGGATTCCAGAGCCTCATTGCATTCCTTAGTTCATCGCCCCTTCATCCATCTTCAAAGCCAGCAGTGTAGCGTTTCTCTATTCCTTCTTCTAGCCTCACATTTTCTGTGCCCACAGTTGAGAAAATCCTCCACTTCAGGAACCCATGTGATTAGACTGATCTCACCCACATAATCCAAGATAATCTCCCCATCTCAAGTTCCTTAGCCATATTTACATCTGCAAAGCTTCTTTTGCCATGTAAGATAACATATTCACAAGTTCTTGGAGTGAGATATGAACACTTTTGGTGGCCATTATTCTGCGTACCAGATTGTGAAAAATAACTCTCGAAATAACTCTGGAAACATAAAAGTTCTTTCATTTTTTCTTTCATGCAGTGTAGTTTTTACAATATTAGTTTCTTCAATCAGAAAAAAATTGAAAAACTCTTTATGCTTTCATAAAAAACTTGGAACCAAGAATATATTTAAATAAAAAAAAGTTACAGTATTAACTATATATCCTAATTAATTAATATCCCTTCATAATTGCAAATAAAGCCATATGAATTTCAATTGAGATCACTTTGTCTTCATCTTAAAAATAGTTTCTGCACTGTTGTGATAATGAAAACATTTGTGTCCAGGGACTATCTCCTTCTAAATCAGAGTCGTTATTATCTGGTGAAGTCATTAACTTGGATTAATTGGGTAAAAGTGGTATAATAATCTGTAGATGATATACAGCCTTTAGGAGAGCTCTTAGATGCAAAATAGTTTAGAAACTTTTTGTTATCTTTAGAGTAATATATAAATTTAAGCTTCATGAAGCCAGGTGTATCTCCTTTTGTTCACTCCTAGGGTAGTGTCTGTCACAAGGTAGATGTTGAATAAATATTTTTTGAAAGAACACTTTACAATTGGATGAGTCAATATATTGACCAAGAAGTATTAAAGTATAAAGAACCTAGAGAAAGCCAACAAGAAAAATAAGATATGATTCATTTCACATTATGTTGCCTTTCATATGTCCCATACATAAAAGTATGGTGGCACGTTTAGAACACTCAGTTTGCAATAGATTTGTATCTGCTGCGCATGTAGGACTTCTATTTTAGATCGGTAATCTGCTTCCTATGTCTACTAACTGCAATCAGATACATACTAAGTAAAATATTAGGATGTCTTAAAAGGCTTCAGAAATGATAAAGCTAACAAACATAACCAGGTCAAATCAAAAGCTATTCTGGTGCTCCTGTGATAGAAGTTGCAAGAAACACAGCTTGCCTTTTTTGAAATGAACAGTCTCCTGTAAGGAAAAGAAAGTTTTCTGAAGTTCGTTAAAGTCAAATGCTTGCTGATTTAGCACTGACTAGTAAAGTAGACTGATTATGCTCTTAAAAATAGGCTTTCCAATTCCCAAATTTGGCCTTACTCTCAACTTAGACCACCACCTATCCCTTCCTCTAAAGCGGATCTTCTGAGGAGCACAGTCTATCAAGTTCTACAAAATAATGTGAGGAAGAAATGCCCTACAAAGTACTTTGTTTGCTCCTGGCTTATTCTGTAGCAGCAGTTGCAATGATGTGGCCTTTCACTTACTCAATAAGATGTGTGTTTATTCTTTATTTCTTAATTACCTTCTGACTGAATAACATACTTTAGCATTGCATTGTCTACAGAATTAATATGAATATTTAACACTATATTCCAACATGATTGATTAATTTGTACCCTCATTTAAAGTGAAATCCCACTAAGATAGTAAGCACTTGATGAAATGTAGAAGCATTCATTCTCCTGTTTTTTGCCACAATTAAATGATTATTGTGTCAAAAATAAAGGGATAGCTGAAAAGCAGTGAAATAAATTTTGGTCAAGAGGATGCAGAAATCAGGAACAAACTCAAGTTTTAGGCCATTTCCTTTTTAACCAAACTATAAGTGCCCAAAAAAGCGGTTGGAAAAGAAATATTACAGAGAAGGGGAATGATAGTTGTCTAAGATGAGCACAGGAATGATTTGCCCCATGTGCTTAACCCATTTGGAATCTCTAGATTCTTCATCATACTTAATGTCAATAGTAATTCATACAAAAAAGAACTGAACTCCATTCTCCACTGCATGCAGATTTCAGGCAAAGGAGACATTTTTTTTTAACTTCGCCTTACTGAGACTCTTGTGTTTCCATATTGATTGAACCATAAGAATCCCAGAGTGCAAAGATACAAATACTTTTAAAATATCTTTGTGTGTGTGTGTTTCTACCAGACAGAAAAACTGCTATTGTCAGCCAAGTAAGTCTCTAGTATCACTCTACTCTATAAATGTATGGAGACAGATATCTAATGATGAAGAAAACATGGCGGTAATATTGAAATGGACATAAAGACACATGAAGGCATAAAAATAATTGTCAGTTTGTGACTTTTTTCTGTGTTGTTTTACCCATTTCTCTGTGATTTTCTCTCTGATATGCTACTCCTGGTAACTCACTAACACCAGAGATTAATTAATTAATCCTTTTACAAATGTATCTTCCTTTACTCTTAATGCTCCAACATAACGTATTTGGAAAACTCAAAAGTTAATTTCCATGAGAAATATTTAGAATGTTTCTGTGGCAGAATAACGCCATACTTCCAATTTTAGCATCATTATACATTTTACCTCTGATATATCAAATAGTACTTTACATATGCACTCTAAATAAAAATACATATTGAATAGATACATATTGAAGTTTTGATTTGGGCAATGCCTTGAGTATGTTATTTACACGAGTGTGTATGTAGATAACATTACTCAATAGAAAAGAAGATAAAAATATAATATTTTTAAATGTGGTTCTTTCTCCTGTTACCAACATAGCTAATCATATTTATGTCTAATTTTTTTAAATTAACAAAAATTCCCTCCAGTGTCTAGGATAATGCTTGACACATAGAAGCTGCTAAATATACTTAAGTAACTAAAATGCTATTTCTCCTCATACAGAATTGTCTTTTTGCTGTCCAACAGGTTTAGTATTTTAGAGACATAGTTTTCATCTCAGTCTCTTTGTTTCCCCTCTACCCTTCTGCAGTTAATAGCAAGCTGGATATCTTATCGTTCACATAAAGGAGAGAACTAGGATAGACTAAAGAGTCTCGGTAATTCTACATGAAGACGCTAGTTTTGCAAACAACCCAATTTAAATATGGGCAAACAACTTGAACAGACATATCTCCAAAAAAAAGTCTTCTCTCTGGTCAATAAGCCCATGAGAAGGTGCACAGCATCATTAATCATTAGGAAACTGCAAATCAAAACCACAATGAGATATCTCTTCACACCCATTAGGATGGCTATTTAAAAACAAACAACAACAATAAGCAGAAAATAACTAGTCCCAGAAAAGATGTGGAGAAGACTGGAACCCTTGTACATTGTCAGTGGAAATGTACAATGGTGTATCCACTGTGGAAAACAGTATAGTGATTCCTCAAAAATTTAAAAATGAAATTATCTTGTGATCCAGCAATTTAACTTCTAGTTTATACTCAAAGGATTGAAAGTAAAGACTTGAACAGCTAGGTGTACACCAACATTAACAGAGAGCAGCATTATCCACAATAGCCAAATGGTGAAAATAATCCAAATGTCAATCAACAAATGCAGGAGTTGGTTTTCTGTCCCTGTGTTAATTCACTTATGATTATAGCCTCCAGCTCCATACATGTTGCTGCAAAGGGCATTATTTCATTCTTTTTTTTTATGGCTGTGGAGGATTCCATGGTACATATGTATGTACCACATTTTCTTTATCCAATCCACCACTGATGGTCACCAAGGTTGATTCTATAATATGTCTTTGCAAATAAATAGATTTTAAAATATTGTCTATACATACAAATATTATTTAGCAAAGACTACATGGAATTCCACCGTACTGCCCTTGAAACAGAGCTATCTCTGTGAACTCACAGTTTTCAAAACAAACAGAAAAATTCAAAAATAAGTAAAACGCAGGAGTGTGTGCATGTGTGTGTGGACACCCTTCCTGTCTTTGTCAAATGAGAGGACCTAGAAAGAGTGACATCCCAATACATGAGCAGAACTAGCATCTTGGCTTCTACACGTCACTCTCCACTGAAAGGGACCAGGATTCCTTGGAGAAATGGCTTCTTTCAGGTCTGGGGCAAGAGACTATAACAGGAGCCTTGTACATCTTACTGTGCCAGACAGTAAGGAAGTATTCAGATAACAGCCAAAAAAAAAAAAAGGATTTATCAACAAAATGAATAAATAATAAAACCAGAAAGCAGCTTGAAACAGCTCCCAGAATTCAGGCACAACTTTAGCATGAAACTAAACCATAATAATAAGAGTTTATAACATTTTATAAGATAGAAATCCTTGAGTCTCTGCTGATAGAAATAAGTTAATTAAAAGTTTGATAAATTGTATTATATTTATATAGTCTCAAAGTGCCTTGCCACAAAAAATTATTAATTACAAAGGGAAGAAGTGTTACTATATGGCAGTAGATAGTGTAACTATATGGCAGTAGTGTAGCCTGGCAGAAACCACTTTGAACAAGGCATCAAATTTAATATCACTAGAACAAATCAGAATCACATATAACTTGATAGAATGCAATGAGGAAATATCAGACAAATCCAACTGGAGGGTTGTCCTACAAAATAACTGACCTCTAACCTTCAAAAGTCTCAACATAAGAAAGTTATGGTAGGCTGAATAATGCCCCCAAATATACCTATGTCCTAATCCCTGGAACTTTATATGGCAAAGGGACTTTGCAGATATTACCAAGTTGAGGATATTAAAATGGGAACATTTTGCTGGATTATCCCATGGGTTCAATGCAATCACAACAGTCCTTATAAGAGGGAACCAGGAGGATGCAGAGGCAGAGGTGAAGACAATGTGGTAACAGAAGCAGAGATTGGAGTGATGCACTTCGAAGATGCAGCCAAGGAATACAGGCAGCCACCCGAAGCTGAAAAAGTGAAGGAAACAGATTTTCCCCCCAGAACCCCCAGCCCTGCCAGCACCTTGATTTGTACCCACTGAAACTGATTTTAGGATGCTGAATTCCAGAATTGTAAGAGAATAAGTTCATGTTGTTTAAGTCACACAGTTTGTGGTAGCTTGTTCCAGAAGCAGTAAGAAACTAATATGAAAAAGCAAGAAAGGACCGAGCAACTGGATCCTTTTGGACATTATTGAGACAGCTATAAAATTAGAATGGTATCAAAAGAGTACTATTAATGTGAATTTCTGGATTTTGATGACTATACATTATGGTATATGGGAGAACAGGCTTGTTTATAGGAAATAGACAAAGTTTTTGTGAGTAATGGAGCATCAGATTGGCAACATACATTGAAATGGTTCAGAAAAAGAACATTAGACTTTTAAAATAAGGAAATAGAGTTTGGTGTTTTGCCAGATAAGTTCCCACAAAAAATAACGCAAAACATTTGAGGATATATCCAAGGGAGGGATTAAAATGAATGATTATGCAAGTAAAAGTGGCTAAGAGAGTAAATGAAGATTGAACGGTGAGAGGCGTTGGTAAGAATGACAGAGTGGAAAAAGAACGTAGAGAGGGAGCTGAAAAGACACTGTGTGGCAGTCAGAGAGGCATGTTTGAAGCTGAGATGAGGTGGGGGGTATTAGAGTTATCAGTAATGACATGGTCTGGAGTCAGCCATGGGAGTAATTACTAAATGAAATAAGGTAAAGCACAAATTGTAGAACAACAATTCAAAGAACTGAAAGGGAAGAGTGTGAAGAGAGTCCACATGGACACTGAAATAAGCAAAAATCAAAACCAGAGTGGTATCAGAGATAGTGACCGTAAAACTAGTTAAATCTTCAACAGTGAGAGGAAATGACTTGGGAATCAATAGATGACTACAAGACAAAACAGGGTGATATATAGTCTAATGATGTAAAATTGTAAATCGTGGTGGGTTTGGGGGGTGTTTTTTGGAGGAAAGAGAGGTAGAGTGGTCTAAAAGTAGGAATCGAGGTTCTAGGTTCTTTCACTGATATTGATCCAGTCCAACAAAAGGAGATGAAGAGAAAACGGGCTCTACTAAAGAGCATTAGAAGAGAACAATGTCCTCTGTGAAATGTCAAGTTTCACTTAGAGAAAAGATAAACAAATAAAGCAATATTCAGAGGAGAGTTTGAGTCTATAAAAAGTTTTGATATTAAGAGATACCAGTTCCACAGGCACTGCAGAACAATTTTAAACACTGATAAGGGGTGAGAAGTGCCATCAGAAAAACAATGTCATGAGCCATATATGGGGGAGAGCCTGGAGTATAACAATTGCCTTCAATGACATGGGCTTCTGGTGACTGATGCAAATGGGAATTTGAATCTTGGTTTCAGGAGAAGTTAGCAAGTCAGAGAGTACTGATGGGAAGAAAAAGCTATGAGGATCATACCAGAACCTTACCAGGAGCAGGTGAATATAGGGCATCTTTTGTAACCCTGAGAATGAAGGGGTTCTTTGCAAGGAAGAGAGGCATGCAGACTTCAAGAGTGTGTGCAAGAAAACATTTTCCTTGTAGGAAGTTTGAACTTTGAATTGACTGAATACTTATCTGAAAGTGCCTTATAAAACAGAAGAAACTGAGTTCCTGTCATGATTTTTAAATGACTGTATTATTTGGCCAACTAGAAAAACAAGGGCACATGAAAAGTTTATTTCAATTTTAATGTAATATAGAATGTTTCCTTCTTAGTAAACACAGGAAAAGTAATGGATGCATTTTGATCGCTAACATGTGGGAACTGTTTCAAGATTTCTTAAATTTTGTTTGCAGCAAATATTTGCATCTCACGTGGTTATAAACATGGCCAAGAACAGATACACGGGTCCTGTTAGGAGACAGTGGCATTAATCTAGTCAGAAAGATCTGACCAAAAGTTTTACATCAGAAATAACTTGATCAGATTCTGGACATATTTTGATGATAGAACCAATAAAATTTGCTGGTAGATGATAAGAAAAGGCTGGGTGATTAGAGACAGTCTGGATTCTCCAAGGATTTTGCATTAAGGAACAGAGTGGACAGATTTATTGTGTATTGAGATGAGGAAATTGCTGGAAGAGCAAGTTCGCAAGGGAGTTGGAGGGTAATCAGGAGCTCAATTTTGAATACATTAAGTTTGAAATGCTACCTAAATATCCAATCGGAGATGCTCAACCAGTAGTTGGATATACACATTTTGGAGAAAGGTTGGGCTGAAGATATAAATTTCAGTGTCATTGTATATATATAATCATATATATACAAAGTCATAAGAAAGTTGAGATAATGTAAAAGGCTAGAGAGAGAGAAAAGATCAGGATCTTGCATACCATGGATCTGGTTATCTGCTCACCTTTCAGGAGTGAAAGGGCTACCCAGTGATCAGATATTCCCTAGATCTAAGGTAAACTATGGAGTGAAAGTAGAAAGTAGAAGAGGATAATTTTTTTTTTTTTGAGAAGGAGTCTCGCTCTGTCGCCCAGGCTGGAGTGCAGTGGTGCAATCTCGGCTCACTGCTAGCTCCGCCTCCCGGGTTCACGCCATTCTCCTGCCTCAGCCTCCCGAGTAGCTGGGACTACAGGCGCCCGCCACAACGCCGGCTAATTTTTTGTATTTTTTAGTAGAGACCGGGTTTCACCGTGTTAGCCAGGATGGTCTCGATCTCCTGACCTTGTGATCTGCCCTCTCAGCCTCCCAAAGTCCTGGGATTACAGGCGTGAGCCACCGCGCCCGGCTGAGGTTAATTTTTATATTAGGTAAAAAAAGAGAAATAACCTAAACGGTACATTTATATATTACACAGATCTCAAACATAAGCTTTTAGAGAGGAAATCACAAGCATGAGAAAATTATTTTCTTGAGATAGAATAAGTGAAAAAGCAGGGTAATGAATTATATGTATGTTATGATCCCAACTGTTTAAATATGTATATGAGTATGAATTTCAGTATGTGTATAGAAATATTATAACAAACATATCCAAGTCAGATGTGTAGGAAATTGAATCTTAATTTTGCTATTAGAAATCAATTCCTGGCCCATGCCTGTAATCCCAAAACATCGGAAGATAAGGTGGGCGGATCACTTGAGGTCAGAAGTGTGGCCAACAGTCTACTAAAAATACAGAAATTAGCTGGGCATGGTGGTGCGCGCCTGTAATCCCAGCTACTCGGGAGGCTGGGGCAGGAGAATGGCTTGAACCCAGAATGCGGAGGTTGCAGTAAGCCAAGATCTTGCCTGGGCAACACTCCCCTTCCAAAAAAAAAAAAGAAATCAATTCAATTTTGAACTCTCATTCCTGAATACTAGCAGAAAGTCTTATGTTATTATTATCTGATATTTTATTCACTTCTAATTTAAAATGTCGTCTCTTTCAAAAAAGTCTTTATTATAACTCGGCTATTATTATCTCAGTTATTATTTGGCACTCCTTCTCTAACCTTCCTCCCACTGCCAAAGATATCTTTCCCCAATGTCTCTGAGACTTTTTTCCCAACATAATAACATATAATTTTAATAATCAAAACAAATGTTAAACAGATCAGAATACTTGCCCTAATTATCTTACTAAATTGTTACAGGGAATACAAAAAGTGGTAAGTGTTAAAACTTTGGAAAACTGTAATGCGTGCTATAAATTTATTTTCATATTTTCTGCTTATTGGAGGGCACTAAACAATTGTTTCAAATTTTGATGATATTTTAAAGATTGTGTTGATATAGTACATGATTGGGTCCATGTGTGGAAATCTGCTTCTGCAAAGAAAAGTACATCTCTATATATGACCAGTTGGAAAAATGTGAAATTTGCCTCATGGAATGGCTACATCAAACATTCTCTGGAGAAAGGAGACAGGACAGTACGTATAGTTTGAAAATGATTCCAAGATAATACTGATCTATGTTTCATCTCCCCTATCCACCTAGATTACAAGTCACTTCTCTCTGTTATGTACCTTTTATTATTGTATCAAATTAGGTCACCAGAAAGAAACATGATTGAACTGTATTATCTCATCCCTGTAGAAATGTCTGTACTACTTATGATTTCATCTCATATAACTGTTTGTAATAATGTAGAGCCATATAGAGATATTTCTGCATCTGGGGCAAAACCACTAAATACATTGCCCATGACTTTACTCAATGCTCTTTACTATAAAAGTACCAATGGTAGTCTTTTTCCCCTAGAATTTAACATCAAACAAGTTTATCTCTGCTAAAGAGCCAGTCCTCTTGCATTTATCAGACATGGTTGGCTAGGTAATCTATCATCTTTCCCTCTTTACTTTGACTTCCGGGGTCAGATTAAATTTCAGGCTCAACTACAGAAATGTCTCATAATTCCTTTTTCTCTCTGTGTGTATGTTTCCCCTTAGATCTTTTACATCATTTTTAATTTTTAAATTTTTATTTAGCTAAATAGTGTTATGAGCATTTTACAAGAGAATTTTGCAGTACATGGAATATTAATTATAAATGAAAATTAGGAAAGATTGAAGCCAAGAAAATCTTGGTCAAATAAGTGAAGTAATAGAGAAGAAAAATAGAGCCTGGGTCCTGGCAACGGTGGATGAGGGGACACTTGAGGAATGAGGTAGAGATGAGGACCGGACCCTTTTATCAATAGAGAGCAAGGAGGACAAGGAGAGAAGGTGAGCAAAGAGGATTGACAAATGAATTTATGGGATAAATTTTGACTCAATAACGTAGACAGCTCCTTATTTCCCAATAAACTATAAATGAAAGCAGAGTGCAAGAGGACAGTTAACTCAGAAAAAATGTTTGAAATTTTCCTGGAGATAGAAATTATCTTTTTATCTCTAAGAATTATGGTTGTCCCCTGAAACTCAATATATTGCAGCCAGTGTTCCTTGGAGGATATGGGAGCCTGTCTATTATACAAAGAGATCTGCCCCAAAGAACCCATATTGCTTACACCCTTAGAATAATAAAGGACACTCACATGCAAGTTACGTTTTAGTTGAGCTATGCAAACCATCAGTCTGGTAGCAAGTAACTGTGGAAGTCCATTTAAAGAATTCAGAAATGCACAGATAAGAAGTAGACCCCTTTCTGTGTAATCAGAGGTCTGTTTGCTCCTTCTTAAATCCGAGAGTAATTGTAAATTTAGGTCATTATCAAACATACTACAAATGGGGTTTTGTTAAATAAATTTTATTATGTATATTTAAGCTATCCAACATGACATCATATGATACACATATAGTTAAATGGCTACTATAGTGGAACAAATTAACCTAGCCATCATCTCACATAGTTATTCATTCCCACCCCACCACTGTGATAAGAGTAGCTATAATCTACTCATTTAGCAAAAGTCCTGAATAAAATACACTATTATTAACTATAGTCCTCATGTAGTAAATTAGATCTACAGATCCCCAGGTCTACAGATCTGACCTGTTTTATTCTCTATCTCCAGGTATTTCACTTTTTAAAATAAATGAGATCATGCAATATTTTTCTTTCTGTGCCTGCTAATTTCACTTAGTATAATGTCCTCCAGGTCTATCCTTGTTGTGGCAAATATTAATTTTTAATTTAATTTTATTTTATTTTCAGACAGAGTCTCATTCTCTCACCCAGGCTGGAGTGCAGTGGTGTGATCTCGGCTCACTGCAACCTCCACCTCCCCGGGTCTAGTGGTAGTGATTCTCCTGCTTCACACTCCCCAGTGGCTGGGACTACAGGCACCCGCCACCAAGCCCAGCTAATTGTTGTATTTTTAGTAGAGGCGGGGTTTCACCATGTTGGCCAGGCTGGTCTCCAACTCCTGAGCGCGAATTATCCACCCACCTCAGCCTCCCAGAGTGCTGGGATTACAGACGTGCACCCAGCGAAATTTTTTAATTTTTAAAGGCTGAATAATAAGTCCATTGTATATATGCCAAAGCTTCTTTATCCTTTCATCTATTGACAGGCACCAGGGTTGTTTCTATATCTTAGCTATTGTGAATAATGCTGCAATGAACATGGAAGTGCAGATATCTTTACAAGGTGGAGATTTTATTTCCTTTGTGTATATACCCAGAAGAAGAATTTCTAGGTCAGATAGTAGTTCTATTTTGAGTTTCTTTAGAAACCCCCATACTGTCTTCTACAATGGTTGTAACAATCTACATTCCCATTAACAGTGTGTAAGGGTTTTTCTTCCTTCACAGTTTTGCCAGCATTTGTTATCTCATCTGTTTTATATTAGCTATCTTAGCAGATGTGAGGTGATATCTCAGAGTGTTTTTGATTTTTATTTCCATTTTCCTGATGATTAGTGTATTGAGCACCTTTTAATGTACCTGTTGGCCATTTTAATGTCATCTTTGGAGAAATATTTATTCAAGTTATTTGCTCATATTTTAATGAGGGTATATGATTTCTTGATATTGAGTTGCGGATATTAACTTTTACCATATATGGTTTGCAAATATTTCTTCTCAATCTATAGGCTGCCTTTCCATTTTGTGGATTGTTTCCTTTGCTGTGTATAAACTTTTAAGCCTGATGAAGTCCCCTTTATTTCTTTTTGCTTTTGTAGCCTGTGTTTTGGTGTGATAACCAAAAAATATCATTGCCAAAGCCAGTTTCCAGAAGTTTTCCCCTGTGTTTTCTTGTAGGAGTTTTACAGTTTCAGGTGTTATGTTTAGGTGTTTTATTCATTTTGATTTTATTTTCATGTATAGTGTAAGATAAGGGTCCAATTTCACTTTTTTTTTTAATGTGGAAATAGTTTTTCCAGCATCATTTATTGAAGAGACTGTACTTTCCCCATTGTGTCTTCTTGGTGCTCTTGTCAAAAATTAGTTAACCATACATGTTTGGATTCATTTCTCAGCTCTATATTCTGTTCCACTGGTCTAGCTCTCTGCTTTTATGCCAGTACCATACTGTTTTGATTACGATAGCTTTGTAATATAATTTTAAATGAGGAAGTGTGATGCTTCCAGCTTTTATTCCCTCAGAATTGTTTTCGCTGTTTGGAGTCCTTTGTGATTCCATATAAATTTAGAATTGTTTTTGCTATTTCTGTGAAGAATGCCACTAGAGTTTTGATAGTGATTACATTGAATCTACACATTGCTTTAGGTACTATGGATATTTTAACAATATTGATTATTCTAATCCATGAGCACAAAATACTTTTCCATTTATGTGTGTCCACTTTTTAATTCGACATTCTATAGTTTTCAGTGTACATACCCTTCACCTCCTTGGTTAAATTTATTCCTAAGTATATTTTTATGCTATAGTAAATAATATTATTTTGTTTCTTTTTCAACTAGGTCATTATTTGTGTATAGAAATCCTATGGATTTTTGTATGTTGATTTTATATTCTGTAACTTTACTAAATTCATTTATTAGATCTAACTATCTTTTTTTTTTTTTTTTTTTTTTTTTTTGAGATGGAGTCTCGCTCTGTCGCCCAGGCTGGAGTGCGGTGGCGCGATCTCGGCTCACTGCAAGCTCCACCTCCCGGGTTCACGCCATTCTCCTGCCTCAGCCTCCGAGTAGCTGGGACTACAGGCGCCCGCCACCACGCCCGGCTAGTTTTTTGTATTTTTAGTAGAGACGGGGTTTCACCATGTTAGCCAGGATGGTCTCGATCTCCTGACCTCGTGATCCACCCGCCTCAGCCTCCCAAAGTGCTGGGATTACAGGCTTGAGCCACCGTGCCCGGCCTAGATCTAACTATCTTTAGGTAGAGTCTTTGGAGTTTTTACATATAGGATCATGCCATCTGCAAATAGAGAAAACTTTATTTCTTCCTTTCTGAGTTTGATAACCTTTGCTTTTTTTTTTTTTTTTTGTCTGATTGCTTTAGCTAATACTAGTCCTAAGTAATAAGTTCAGTACTATGTGGAATACAAGTGTCAAAAGTGGTTATCCTTGTTTTGTATCTTAGAGGAAAAGCTTCCAGATTCTCACCATTGCTTAAGACATTAGCTGTGGGTTTTTCATAAATGGACTTTATTATGTTGAAGAACATTCCTTCTATACCTAAACTGTTAAGAGTTTTTATCAAGAAAGAATATTAAAATTTATCGAATGCTTTTTCTTTTTCAATTAATATCATCATTTCTTTTTCCATCTGCTAATGTGACATATCACACTGATTGATTTGCATATATTAAACTAACCTTGCATGACAGGGATAAATCACACTTGATACATAATGCTTTTGATATGTTGTTGAATTCCATTTTCCAATATTTTTTAAAGATTTTTGCATCAATATTCATCAGAAATATTGACCTGTAGTTTTCTTTTCTTGGGGTGTCTGTGTCTGGCTTCAGTGTCAAGGTGATATCGGGCTTGTAAAATGTATTAGGAAATATTCTCTCCAGCTCTATTTTTTGGAGGACTTTAAGAAGTGTTGATATTAATTCTTCTTTGAAAGTTTGGTAGAATTCAACTATAAAGGCATCAGGTCCTAGGCTTTTCTCTGTTGGGAGGTTTTTAATTACTACTTTAATTTCTTTGTTATTGGTCTGTTTAGACTTTCTATTTCTTCCTGATTCCACCTTGTAGGTTGTATTTTT
Organism: Theropithecus gelada; assembly: GCF_003255815.1. Classification (NCBI taxonomy): domain Eukaryota; kingdom Metazoa; phylum Chordata; class Mammalia; order Primates; family Cercopithecidae; genus Theropithecus; species Theropithecus gelada. The sequence continues at coordinate 87,705,385 of NC_037683.1, forward strand.
CTAAAAATTTATGCATTTAGGTTGTCAGATTTCTTGTCATTAAACTGTTCATAATAGTCCCTTATGATCCTTTTTGTTTCTGAGTCATCTGTTGTCATTTCTCCACTTTCATTTCTAATTTTTTGATATAATAATTGTTTCCTTTGGGTTGGTCTAATAGTCCTCTGAGTTTGGCAGATCTCTCTCAATATCCCTAATGAGATATATATATATATATATATATATATATATATTTTGTCTGCAGTACCTGTGGCCTTAATATGCAGATGGTTATTAAATTATTATTAGTTAGTTCTAATTAGCTGTATTTCTCAAGAGGGATTGAATAACTATTAGGAGATGATAGATACGCAGTGCTCACAAGTACTCAGATTTTTGTGTTAGAGTTCATGATAGTGAACTCTAAAATATCATAAAAGTTTTATGTGAAACTCTGGAAATAAATACATTTACAGTTAACTCTCACCATACTATCATGTTCATTTTGGACAGAGCTACTAGTTTCAAAAAATCTCATTGTCATTTCCTACAACTCCAGACCACCAAAAAGTCCTCTGAGCATTATACTGTAAGTTTTATTGATTTTTATTTTTATAATAAATAAAACTTTGCATATTAATATGCTTCTAAAATTATTTATATAGTATGCTTTGCCTTGAGCAAGAGAAAATTTCTTATTTTGTATCCAGACCATTGGAAAAGAGGAAACCAAGGCAGTGATACACAATGTATATTTAGAAATTGCCTATCTCTTACTGAAAGGAAATGATGACAAGTTTTAAAGGTGGCAGGGACATTGCCTTTCTTAGCATTTTTTGATATATCTTATTAGTAAACAAAAGCAAAAAAAAAAGAAAAGAAGTAACTGCGCTAGAACACAAGCAAATATTTGCTTTAAAAACACAAAACTAACACAAAAAAATAGATTTTATAACCTTAGGTACATGCGTATCTGGTTTTTTTTTAAAATTTGGTAGGACTATTGTTGCAATTACAGAATGCAGAAATAACTCAATGAAACTGCATAGGAAACCCTTATTCAACACTTTGCTTTTCTCTCCCCTTTCTTTGAGTAAATCTGACATTATAAGCATAACTGGTTCTCTGTGGACCTCTTAAATAATTTAAAGATGCTGAGCTTCATATTCTACAGCCCAAAGATGCTGACATTATTTTAAATCAGGTTTTTACACTTAAAACGTATTGAAGTACATTTCGGGGAGATGAAGATTTGCTACCTGTGCTCTTTTTCTGTAAGAACCGCGTTTGGTAGACAGAGCTGGAATAAAATAATATCTCCATGGTTTGTTTTTAAATCTTTATCTCCAGTCAAATGACATGAGCTATGATAACACATATATGACAACTTGGTAATTTCAGAAAAAATTCTGAATTCAAAGAGACTTGTTAATATCAAGTGAAAATAGAAATTCTTAAATATTTTCTAAAAAGAGCAACAGACTGCTCTTATGATGTGTCTCCCTGTTCAATAGATTTGGGTATTGCAACAACTCCAGGGATGTTTGTGGTACTCTAAGCTACACGTAAGAGATTTTTGAAATGCTGAAATGTGGCCATTACTTAACTCTGTGTGACCAATATTAACAGAGTTCAGCTCTACTTGAATAATATGAAAGTTAAGAGATGCACTGTTCTTTCTCGGCACCTTCATCTCTTTCTGCACATTAGGCAGAAAGTCAGTTTTATCCCATTTCCACATCTAACTGCCACATGTGGTTTGTAAGTCCCTCTGTTGAATGTATCTGGGTCAGAGGCAAAGCTCAAAGTTGAACTAGGGCTTAGTACACTGCTTGGCCTCAATCAGAATTTTCTTTTTGTGATCAGGCATGTTCCCAGTTGCCACGCAATGCGAGCTGGCAAGGGAGAAGGAGAGCCAAAAAAAAAAAAAAAAAAAAATCAAAATCAAGAATTGGGCTCCTTGCCAAGTTTTCATAGAGTGAAAAATTGGAGCCCTTGAGGGAAGCAAATGTTTGGAACTGCTAACCCTTCTGCCCTATCACATTCCAAGTCAGTCAGATGGTTATAGCCATCTCTGCCAGAATGTGCCACGTTATTGAGCACAAAGACAGGTTTCTAGCCTCACAGGATATGGTACCGTGTGCTGGTAATTCATGAGTTTATATGAAAAATTCTTTTTTTTCTTGTACCTGATGCTTAGGTTTCTAAAACTTCCTTCTTCCTTTTTCTTGTCCTGTTTCCTTTCTAGATTTCATTTTCCACTGGAATCCTACATTCTTACTTTCCTTATTCTAGTAATTAATTTTCCTTGCATAAGTAAAATTCATGGTCACTTATCAGAGTTTCATATCCAAGGTGCAAAATTGTTCAAGTGTAGAAAAGAAGGACATTCCTCTCAACAGGAGGGAAAAAAAAATACAGAAAAATATCTCAGACATGCTCAATTCCAGTGTTTTCACCTTGGTGGATGCAGCTGGCAATCATTTTGGAAAAAATCCAAGTCAGCCAGAAGTGGTGGAAGAACACTGAATCAAGATTTTTTTTTTATTTAAACGAAATTAGCATGCCAAGGAATACACTATCATGTTTATTAAAGCATTATTCACAATAGCCAAGATATAGACTCAAACTAAATGTCCATCAATAGATGATTGCATTTTAAAAAGTGGTATATACATACAGTGGAATACTATTGAGGTTTAAAAAAAAGAAATTCTTTTATTTGCAATAGCATGGATAAACCTGGAGGAAACTATGTTAAGTGAAATAAAGCAGGCACATAAAAACAAATACCGGCCGGGCGCGGTGGCTCAAGCCTGTAATCCCAGCACTTTGGGAGGCCGAGATGGGCGGATCACGAGGTCAGGAGATCGAGACCATCCTGGCTAACACGGTGAAACCCCGTCTCTACTAAGAAATACAAAAAATAGCCGGGCGAGGTGGCAGCGCCTGTAGTCCCAGCTACTCGGGAGGCTGAGGCAGGAGAATGGCGTGAACCCGGGAGGCGGAGCTTGCAGTGAGCTGAGATCCGGCCACTGCACTCCAGCCTGGGTGACAGCGCGAGACTCCGTCTCAAAAAAAACAAAAAACAAACAAAAAAAAAAAACCACATGGTCTCATGTATATGTAGCATCTAATAAAGTAGAATTCATAAAAGCAGAGAGTAGAATGGTGATTACCAGTGACTAAGGAGAAGGGTGACATTTGAGGAGATGTTGGTCAAAAGAAACAGAATTTCACTTAGGAGGAATAAGTTGAAGAGATCTATTGTACAATGTATAATTAATGAAAATGTACTGCATTCTTGAAAATTGCTAAGAGGGTAGATTTCAAGTATTAACACCACCAAAAACATATAAGGTAATTCATATGTTAATTAGCCCCATTTAGCCATTTCACAAAGTATACATATCTCAAAAATATTATGTTGTAGAAAAGCTGGTACCATACCTACTGAAACTCTTCCAAAAAATTGAAAAGGAGGGACTCCTCCCTAACTCATTCTATGAAGCCAGCATCATTTTGATACCAAAACCTCGCAGAAATACAACAAAAATGAAAACTTCAGGTCAATATCCTCAATGAACATTGATTTGAAAAACCCTCAACAAAATACTAGCAAACAGAATTCAGCAGCACATCAAAAAGCTTATCTGTCATTATCAAGTAGCCCTCGTCCCCAGCAATAACAACAAAAGCAAAAATTGACAAATAGGATCTAATTAAACTAAAGAGTTTCTGCATAGCAAAAGAAATACCAACAGAGTAAACAGACAACCTACAAAATGGGGAAAAATATTTGCAAACCATTCATCTGACAAAAGTCTAATATCTAGCATTTTTAAGTAACTTAAACAATTTTACAGGGAAAAAAACCAAACCCCATTAAAAAGTGGGCAAAGGACATGAACAGACACTTCTCAAAAGAAGACATATGTGCAGCCAACAATCATATGAAAAACAAAAGTGCAACATCACTGATTATTGGAGAAATGCAAATCAAAACCACAATGGGATATCATCTCACACCAGTCAGAATGGCTTTAATTAAAAGGTCAAAAAATAACAGATGTTGGAGAAGTTGTGGAGAAAAAGGAACATTATACACTCTTTATGGGTGTAAATTAGTTGAACCATTGTGGAAGACAGCCTGGTGATTCCTCAAAGACATAAAGACAGAAATATTATTTGACCCAGCAATCCCATATCTGGGCACATACCCAAGGGAATACAAGTCATTCTACCATTAAAACACATGCATGTGTACGTCCATTCCAGCACTATTCACAATAGCAAAGACATGTAATCAACCTAAATACTCACTAATGAAAGCATGGATAAAAAAAAATGTGATACATATACACCATAGAATATTATATAGCTACAAAAAAGAATGTGATCATATCCTTTGCAGGAAAATGGATGGCGCTGGAGGCCATTATCCTCAGCAAATTAACACAGAAACGGAAAAGGTAACACTGCATGTTCTCACTTAAAAGTGGAAGCTGTATGATAAGAACACATGGACATATACAGGGGAACAACACACACTGGGGCCTAGCAGAGGGTGGAAGGTTAGAGAAGGAAGAAGATCAGGAAAAATAACTAACAGGTACTAGGCTTAATACCTGGGCGACAAAATAATCTGTTCAACAAAGCCCCATGACACAAGTTTACCTATGTAACAAACCTGCACATGTACCCCTGAACTTCAAAGTTAAATTAAAAAGAAGTTGTATGTAATAAATATACACAATTTTGTTTGTCAATTTAAAACGTTAATTAAAAATAAAGTATGTATCCTAAAGATAGCCAAAAAAAAAATGATTTTTCCATTTGCTAGGCATATGAGTTTGGCAAAACCAGTTAATCTCTTCGAACCTCTGTTTCTTTATCTGCCATTGTGTATTTTAAGGGCCACTGTGTTTATATTACAAGATCGTTAGAAGAATCGACTGAGATGGCCTATATAAGAAAGCATAGTTTGGAAATATCAAACAGTGTTTGAAGGTAAAGGACCATCATCCGCCGTTTCCAATAGGCTCTCAAAAGTTGTGGAATTGCCATTCCTTTTAGGGGCAATTATCCACAGACTAGTACATCAAGTGTTTGACTTAAAACCTACAACAATAAGTAATTTGGGGTGTTTAAAAGATTATATTTTAATAATTTTATTGACATATAATTCACATTCCTTTCAAATCACCCACTTAGAATGTATAAGTGAATTTTTTTTTACATATTCATAGAGTTGTGTAGCTATCACCACAATCCAATTTTAGAACATTTTGTCCACTGTAAAGAAAAAAAAAATGTAATTACTCTTCATTATCTCCCAACAAAACCCTACCATCTGACCCTAGGCAATCACTAATTTCAATTTTATGTCTTTATTCATTTGTCTCTTCTGGACATTTCATACAGACAGACGCATACAATATATGGCCTTTTAAGACTGGCTGCTTTCACTTAACATAATACTTTCAAAGTTCCAAGGTATAGCTTATATGAGTTCTTGATTCCTTTTTATGGCTCAATAATATTCCATTTCATGGATATACTACTTGTGCTTATCCATTCATCAGTTGATGGGCATTTGGGTTATTTATGAATAATGTTGCTATGAATATTGATGTACAAGTTTTTGTGTGGACATATGCTTTTATATCTCTTAAGTAGATACCTAGGTGCAGAGGTGCTGGGCCATGTAGTAGCTTTATATTTAAGGCTTTGAGGAACTTCCAGACTGTTTTCCCATCAGCTACAACCTTTTAAATTCCCACCAAAAAAATATGAGCATCCTTATTTTTACACATCCTCTGCAACACTTGTCATTATCTGGCTTTTTTATTAGAGCCAATCTAGTAGTTGTAAAACAGTGTCATCGGGATTTTGATTTGTGTTTTTCTAGTGATGTTTGGCATCTTTTTATTTGTTTACTGGCAATTTGTATATCTTCTTTGGAGAAATGTCTATTCAGATCCTTTGGTCAATTGTTAACTGGGTTATCTGTCATTTTAAAAAATTTTGTTGTAAGAGTTCTTCATATATTTTGGATAAAGTCCCTTATCAGATATATTGTTTGTTAAGTATCATCTCCTATTTCATGGATTGCTCTTTTACTTTCTTTATAATATTTGTAGCAAAAACATTTGCTAATTTTGATGTAGTTCAAGTTATTTTTTCTTTTGTTTCTTGGGCTTTTGGAGTTGAATCCAAGAAACCATTACCTAAGATCAAGAAGATTTACTCTTGGGTTTTCTTCTAAGAATTTTATAGTTCTAGCCTTTACATTTAGGTCTGCGATACATTTTGAGTTAATTTGTGTTTAAGATTTGAGATAGGCATCTGCTTTCATAATTTTGAATGTGGATATCCAATTCTTCCTATTTGTGGAAAATTTGTTTTCTATTTTTATTACTATTTCTTCCTTGAATTGTCTTGGCACCCTTGTGAAAAATCAATTGACCATTAACTTATGGATTCATTTCTAGACTTTCAATTTGACTATATAAATCTATATGTACATTCTTATGCCAGTACCACACTGTCTTGATTACTGTAGATTTGTAGTAAGTTTTGAAATTGGAACTGTAAGTCCTCTAAATTTGTTTTCCTTTCTTAAAATTGTTTGAACTATTCTGGCTTATTTGAATTTCTACGTGAATTTTAGGATCGGCTTGTCAATTTCTGCAAGAAAACTAGCTGGGATATTTTTAGAATTTGCATTGATCTGTAGATCAATTTGGAGATATTGCCATCTTAACAATACTAAATCTTCCAATTCCTGGATGAATGCCTGTTTGTTTATTTAGATCTTTAATTATTTCAACAATGTTTTACAGTTTTTAGTCTACAACTCTTGCACTTTTTTGTTAAATTTATATCTAAGTATTTTATTATTTTAATGCTATTGTAAGTGGACTTGTTTGCTCAATTTCATTTTTGGAGTTTTCACTGATAGTATACGGAAGTACAATTGATTTTTGTATGTTCATCTTGCATCCTAAACCTGAATGAACTCCTTTATTAGTTCTAATAGTTTTAATAGATTCCTTAGGATTTTCTATACATACGATCATGCCATCTACAAATAGGATAGAATTATTTCTTCCTTTCCAATCTAGACGTTTTCTATTTCTTTGCTTCCATAATTGCCTTGGCTAGAACCTTCAACAACTGGTGTTCAATATATATCAGAGGCTTCGATTGGCTACTTTTGGAAAAGAAAACAGGCTGGAAGAAAGAACAGTAATAACAAATACACAGTAATAAGTATACTAATTTATTTTTGCATCCGTTTTGTTATTAGGATTGTTTCAATGGATTACAGATTTCAGTTGTCTCATTGTTAATCCGTATTCATTTAAAATATGAAAACTTCCTGTAATTTATTTGTATGGTTTCTTCTTGTTTTAGTGAGTTAATTGGGTTTTTTTATTTGCACCTGACTTAATTTCCATATAGATTTTGGGGGACCTAATAAGCTAACTGGAGAAGACAGAAGCAATACTGCAGCCCCTATCTGATTTTCAGCTTGTTTGAGTTGTCAAAACTGTCCAGGGCCACTCTTGTTTCATAGCTGGTTTAATTAAATGTTCCACCAAAATATGATGCCTGGAAAAAATGAGTGTATTTTTAACACAGAAACTGAATGAAGAAAACTAGATCCCAATAATTTCACAAGTTTATAGAAATACTAATAAGCAGGAAAAATATTTAATCAAGTTTACTTACCTGAGTGATCACAATAAGTACAAATTGAAAATGCCATGTTTTCATCATTAATTAATATTTTGTAACATATTTCATGTTGTGGGTTTTCACTTGGATTTCACTAGTTCAGTTCTGTGGATAAATCACTACATATAATTGCATGTTTTACTCAAAGAAGCCTACAATTTGTCTTAGTTGCGAACTCAGTTTATTTGCAGATAACTGACCAAATACCTCTAGAGTAAGACTCTCCATTCACTTTTATATTCTTTAATAAATGTATATTTAAAATAGAAATATATGATCGTTATAATAAGTTAAATAAAATCTTTCTTTAATAAATGTGTATTTGGAATAGAAACATACGATCATTGTAATAAGTTAGATAAAATCAACATTAAGGAATAAATTTATTCTCACCCACCTCTCCCTTCCAATTACTGACCTCCTTCTCCTGCCCCTGTGACAAGTAATTTCTGACAGCTGCCCAGTATGTGACCTTCTGCAGTCATATAAACTCTTACCAATATATATGCACATACAGCAGTCTTTGTTTACACATTTGGTTTTTATAAACAAAACTGGAATAATCTAATGCACATTATTCAAATTTCATTTGTCTTTCAATAGTGTAACATGAACATTCTTCCAGTTCAAAACAGCTGGCTTTAACTCATTCTTTTCTTTCCTATTTTTAGAAACAGTTTTATATTTAATAGCATACCATTCCCCAATGATGAATGTTCAAGATGCTTCCAGTGTTTTAGCCACTTCAAATAATACTGCAAAAATCACCTTCAAAGAACACTGAAAAAGCATTTTTATACATACATCTCTTTTGGATTCCTTTTTTCTAAATTGTTTTGTCATATATTTTGTTCATTTTTTTTTCCTCTCCAATTATTACTTTGCGGTAATTATTTGTATAATGAAGATATTTACAATGTGTCTGTCACATGCATTTCATTTCTCCTCAGTATATTTACTGGTTAGCTTTTGGCATTTTAAAATTACATCTTCATCCAGACAATTTTTAAAAATTGTTTACATATTTGAATGTATCCCCTCTTTTATGCTTTCTGTGTTTCTTGCTTAATATGAAAATCTAGATAAATAGACGGATGGATAGAGGTAGATAGATGGATGAATACACATTTAGGCTGCTGAAGCACAGAATCTTTTTGGAAGGTACTATGCATCGAATGTGTGTGTCTCCTTCTAATTCATGTGTTGATCTCCTCATCCCCAACATAATCATATTAGGAGGTAGAACCTTTGGGAAGTAATCAGGGTTAGATTAGGTCATGAGGGTGAGGCCCTCATGATGGGATTAATATCCTTTTTTATTTTTATTTTTTTAAAAGAAGAGATACAAAATCTCTCTTCCTTGGGATAAAACCAAGTAGAAGGCCCTCACCAGACACTGAACCTGCTGGCACCTTGATCTTGGACTTCTCAGCCTCCAACTGTGAGAAATAAAAATCTGTTTTCAACATATCACCTGGTCTGTGATATTTTTTTATAGCAGCCCAAACTGAAAAAGACAAAAAAACATACTGGAATTTGGAATCAGTGGTTGTTCCAAGGAGAGAAACTAGAAGGAAGCTAATTTTCCCTGTATGCCTCCTTTTGCCATGTGAATTCCTAGCGTACTTAAACTGTGTTATATAATGGCAAAGGGCATAATCTCCGAAGCCAGAGTTCAAATCTCTGGCTCTGGGTTCAAATCTCTGTTCTGATACTTACTAGCTATGGGACATTGATCACCACCCGTTTATCTTCCTATCTTTGTAAAATGGATTAAATAATAGCATGAACATTAGAATGTTGTTATTAGTACTGAAATAAATATATGTAAAGCACTTAAAATTTCAACAGCCGTATTAGAAGCACTAGCATATTAGCTATTTTTGTGTTTTCAACTCAATACATTTTTAAATGACTATTAAAATGAGAATAAAGACATAGCTACAGATGTGAAAAAGATGTTTTTAATTGTGTTTTTATATATTAATTATATGGATTATGTGTAGGTGTATGAGAAATTCTAGAGCACATTGAATTCTAACCAAACATAAGCCACCCAAAAAGAGGTATAACACTTATCAGAAAAACAACGGAGCTAGCAAGGCTCACAACAAACAACAACACAAATTTTAGAGGCAGGTTCATAACTATGCATTTAAACATAAAAACATCTCCAAGATGTATTGTTTTAATGAAAAGAAAGATGTTGAAAAGTGTGTATAAAGTGCTACAATTTGTATAAAATATGTGTTCTTTTGTTTATCTATAAAAATTACAAATATCTCTTTTATGTCTTGCCTTTATTTCTCTTAATGATAACTGTGGACCAAGAGAGTAGTTAATTTTCATATAGTTCCATTTATTAATATTTTCTTTTATTATTAATGCTTTTTGGTGTCCTGTTTGAGAAATCCTGCTTTAATCTTCAAATAATGGAGATGTTGTCTTGTATCATCTTCTAACAGGTATAGTTTAACTTTTCACATCCACTTGAAATTGATTTTTATGAATGGTGTGAGGCAGATGCCCAGTTAACATTTTCCCCTGAAGATACAAAATTTTCCTGATATCACTTATTAAAACATTTTTCTTGCTCCACTGCTCTGCAATATCAGGTTGTTATAATCAAGTGTCCATAATGTTTTCATGTTTTGGATTCTCTATTCTGCTGCAAAGATTTATTTATCTATGCATATGCTAATACCACACTCTTAATTTTATATCATTATAATAATTCTTAATATTCAATAAAGGAAATCTCACACTTCATTCTTCTTTTACAGATCTGCAATATTATTTCTATTTTGTATTTCCAATAAATCATGAAATTAGTTTGTAAATTTATTTATAAAAATAAAACTGCAAAGATGTTGATTGAGATTATAGTGACTATATACTTTAATTATGGGAACATCTTTACAAAACTGAGGTATTTATTTAGCTGTTATTTCTCTCAATAAAACTTATAAATTTATCCTAAAACATCAGTGCTTATGTTTGCTATATTTGTTACTGGTAATTTTTTAAACTATTGTAAATTGTATCTTTTGAAATTGTACTGTCTAGTTTTTAATAATATATGTAATATAATTGACTTTTATGTGTTTTTTAGATATTAATTCTAATAATTTATCAGTACATTTTATGGTTTTTTTTTTTTTACTTACACGATTATAGCATTTTGCTCAGTATGATATTTTCATTTTTTCCTTTTTTTTTTCCACTCTGTAAATCCTTTATTTCTTTTTTATGTCTTACTAGACTGGTTATGTTCAATGCCCAACAGAAGTTTTTTTGTGTGTTTTTGTTTTAATAGTGGATATCTTTTTCTCTGAAGAAAAGCTTTAAACACTGCCCTATTAAGTTAATCATTATTCTAACTTTACAGAGATAACCTTTATCAGGTTAAGGCTTTCTTTCCCTTTTATGATCAGTTCCCTAAGACCTTTAACAATGAATGTTGAGTTTTATCAAATGCTGTACAGCATAGACTCATGTGGTCATATGATTATTTTTTTCTTGCAATCTGTTAATGGGGCGAACTACAGTAACTAAGTTTCTAAAGTTAAATTCACTTTGCTGTCTTGGAATAAATCCAACTAAGGGATGATAAATAGGGATAAAAATGGAGATAGAGATTGTTAAGCAATACAATTTCAACAAATTTGGTTTAAAGATCTAATTGGCTTCTAGTTGAGTAGCATGAATCAGGGCAGCATCTCATCTAAAGATTTAGATAAGGTACTCTGATGGGCATGACAGAGCAGTCGGTGTTTATAAGGTAGCTTGAGCGGAAATGAGGAAACAGCAGAATACAAAAAATGAATAGGTTAACATTTAATTACTTAAAGTTTATTTCCTTGTGAGGATTAAAACAGAGTGAACTTCCTTATCATGCCAGCTAAAACCAGTCGATTTGGAAATTTGGCAATCAGCTCTATCCTGATTTCTTAGAAGGTTGGATAAACAACTTAGTTTCAGTTTGAAGACATGAAACTTTAGCATGAGTCACTCCATTTTGTTTTGGCCTATTGGGGCCTACTGCCTGAGCTCAGTTCAAATTATGGTGTACCATAAATTTTACTTGAAAAAATAGAAAGGTGTATAATCACTGGATTCAATTTGCTAATATTTTATTTAGGATTTTTATATCCATGTCAGTAAATAAAGTTGTCCTGTAATATTTTTTCACAATTTGTCTTATGATTTGGTATCCCAATTATGCTATACTCCATACTATTAGTAGGATAATATAGCTTATTTTTTGTTGTTGTTTGTTGGAAGAGTTTGCATAGCTGAGAATTTTTGTTTCATTAAATATATATTTTAACTCTGTAGTGAAACCATGTGAGCCTAGGATTTTCGTTGTGGATTATGGAAAGATTTTAAATTATTTTCTCAATTTCTTTAATGATGACACTTTTATTCAGTTTTTAAAAAACAGGTCAGACATGGTGGCTCAAGCCTGTAATCCTAGTGCTGTGAGTGACCAAGCAGGGAGGACCACTTAAGGCCAGGAGTTTCAGACCAGCCTGGGCAGCATGGCAAGACCCCATGTGTGGTGGTGCATGCTTTTAGTCCCACCTTTTTGGGAGGTTGAGGTGAGAGAATGGCTTGCGCTCAGTAGTTTGAGGGTGCAGTAATTTATGATCGCACCAATGCACTCCAGTGTGAGTGACAGAGCAAGACCCAGGCTCAAAAAAAAAATCTTTTTTCTCAGAAACATTTTGGGAATTTGCCCAGTTTATCTAGATTTTCAAAATGCATATGTGATAAAGTTGTTTTTAAAATCTTCTTTTAATTTTTTAATGTCTCTAGATTCTATAGTGATAGCACTTTTTCTTGACACTGGTTATTTATGTCTTCTTTCTTTTTCATTAATCTATCTTACCAGATGTTTTTCAACATTTGAATCATTTTCACATTGTGTTTCTTTTACTGTATTTTTCTTTTTTCTTTAAGAAGTGTATCTTCTTGTCTTTATTATATTCTTTTTTCCACTCTTGGGGCTTTATTCTGCTATTTTTCTCTAATTTCCTAAAATAGATATTGAATTATTAAATTTCTGTCAGTTTTGCCTTCTGCTATACACAGTTGAATATATGTATTCCTTAGAACATATTTCAGCTACATTCCACCAATTTTGATATGTAGTATTTTCATCACCTATTACTTAGAAGTATTTTCCAATTCATCTTATATTATCTTTCCTATTTCTGTGATTTTGAATAAATGTAAGTTAGTCCTTCTATCTGTTTTGAGAGTTTTGTATCTCTATTATATTTAGTCATTTCTTGGTATCCTGAAGGAATTGGTTCCAGAACCACCACCTCATGAATACGAAAATCTGAGGATGCTCATATTCTTTAAATAAAATGACACACTATTTGCATATAACCTATGCGTAGCTTCCCATGTATTTTAAATCATGTCTAGAATATTTATAATACCTAATACAGTGTAAATGCTATGTAAATAGTTTTTATAGCATGTTTTTTAGGGAATAATAACAAGAAATGAAAAATCTGTACATGTTCACTACAGACTCAACAAATTTAAAATTTTTCATCCACAGTTGCTGAAACCATGAGTGTGGAACCCACATGTATGAAGTACCAATTACACATATATTTTTAAATTTCTCTGTACTGTATGTCTTATGTTCGAATTTCGATTTTGTTTATTCTCTCTTCTGTTGGGCTAGGCAGCAAGGTGCCTATCATATCCATTGAATTTTAAGTTTCAGATATGATCATCTTCATTTCTAGAAGTTTTACTGAAATTTTAATCAAAAAATCTATGTCCCTTTTTATAGATTCCTGTTCTGTATAGATACTTTCACATTTTTAGATCATTTCTTTAAACATATTAACCAATATTTTGATAATCTAGATTAGATAATTCTAATACCTGAAGTCTGAGACGGCCTATTAGTCTGCTTACTGTTTTTACTGGTTCTTGGTCGTGGAATGTGTTTCCCTAACATGTCTGGTTACCTTTATGAGCAGATTTATGTCCTTAAAAATTATTTTTAGAATCCTTATTCCCCCACCCTGCCCAAAAAGGAGCACGGACATTTGCTGCTCTCAGGAAACTAAAGCCAGGTTCGTGACTTGAGATTGCCTAGACCACCATGGCTTATGTACCAAACCTGCACATTTGCAAAGAACCTATCTGTAGCCACAGCGTCTCAGTGATTTTTTGTTGTACTTTTTCCTACCCACATCCTTTGTTCTGATCAGGACCAAGGTGATCTTTCCCACAACCCAGCGGTGACAGGAGAAAAAAAAAGACACATAGATTTTGGCATTCTCTTACCCTGACAGTGTGTCCTTTTGTAACCACAGTGTAAAATGTAAAGACAGTCTTCAGAAAGACTCGGCACTGGACAGGCTCTGGTGCTTGGCTCCTATCCCCTTTAATATGGCTGGAATTTTTTTTTTTTTAAGTTGGACAATTCATTTAGGTAACGGCAACTTTTGTGCTTACATATTTGCTTACCTCTCCAGCATTCAGGCTTTCAGGGTTCACACTTTCCTCCAGAATGTTTTTCTGGAAATTCATCACTTTCTTGGAATACTTTTAACGTTTTTAAGGTGATGTTTTAAGTACTTAATCTTTAAGTATTTAATCTATAATATTATCATATCAGCTGGAAATTTTATCCAAATAACCAATCTCACCATTATCTAGAATGTCTTGTTCCCGACTTGAATAGGAATGATCCAGTGCTTTGAGAGTGAGCTTCATGCTGGATACACACACACATACACACACACACAGAGTCATTAAGCATCTACTCATTCATATTTTGTTAAAGTATTTATAAAGAATAAATATCAGGCTAGGCTTATACCTATAATCCCAGTACTTTGGGAAGCTGAGGCAGGCAGATCACTTGAGGTCAGGAGTTCGAGACCAGCCTGGCCATAATGGTCTAAAACTAAAAACACAAAAATTAGCCGGGCATGGTGGCACATGCCTCTAGTCCCAGCTAGTCAGGAGACAGAGGCAGGACAATCACTTGAACCTGGGAAGCGGAGGTTACAGTGAGCCGAGATCACACCACTGCACTCCAGCCTGGGTGACAGTGAGACTCCATCTCAAAATAAATAAATAAATAAATATCAAATTAATTAAAATCTTTTCAGTATTTATGAAAATAGCATAGAATCCAACTTCTTTAATTTATTCTTCTGCTTCATCATAATAATGGATTTCATTTTACAGTCATGCATCACTTAATGATGACAATACATGCTGACAAATTCATCCTCAAGTGACTTTGTCATTGTGCAAACATCAAGAGTGTGTGTACACAAACCGAGATGATATGGCCTACTACACACCTAGGCAACAAGGTGTAGCTATTGCTCCTAGTCTACAAAGCCGTACAGCATGTTACTGAACTGAATACTGCAGGCAATTGTAACAGGATGGTAAATATTTGTGTTTTTAAACATATCCAAACATGAAAAAGGTATAGTAAAAATATAATAGAAAAGACAAAAAATGGTACACCTGCATAGGGCTCTGACCATAAATGGAGCTTATAGAACTGGAAGTTTCTCTGTGTGCCTCAGTAAGGGAGTGGTGAGTGAATGGGAAGGCTTAGGGCATTACCGTAGTACTGTAGACTTTATGAATCACCGTACACGTAGGACACACTAAATTTATTTAAAAATCTTATTTTTCTTCAATAATAAGTTAACCTTAGTTTACTGTAACTTTTTATCTTTAAAAGCTTTTTAATTTT
This sequence comes from Theropithecus gelada, assembly GCF_003255815.1. Classification (NCBI taxonomy): domain Eukaryota; kingdom Metazoa; phylum Chordata; class Mammalia; order Primates; family Cercopithecidae; genus Theropithecus; species Theropithecus gelada. Next base: position 87,720,863 of record NC_037683.1, read on the forward strand.
TAAATGTTTTGACTCTCGTAATAATGCTTAGCTTAAAAACATAAAGCCATTGCACGGCTGTATGAAACTATTTTCTTTCTTTATATCCTTATTCTACAAACTTTTTACTATTCTTAAATTTGGGGATTTTTTTTTAACTTTTTAAACTGTTTTTGAAGAAAATTAGGACAAGAACACACACATTAGCCTAGGCCTACACAGGGTCAGGATCATCAATATCACTGTCTTCTACCTCCACATCTTGTCCTACTGGAAGATCTTCAGGGGCAATAGCATGCATGGAGCTGTCATCTCTTATGATAACAATGCCTTCTTCTGAAAAACTTCCTGAAGGATCTGCTTGTGGCCATTTCATAGTTAACTTTTTTTTAATAAGTAGAAGTCTACTCAAAAATAATAAAAAGTATAGTATAGTAAATACTAGGCAATAGGAATTTTTTAGCCCCATTAGAATCTTATGGGATCACCATCATATATGTGGTCCATCACTGACCGAAACATAGTGATTGTATTTATCCATCTTTGAATCACTGCAATGAACCTCCTATGCTCATGTGCTAACAGTTCATTTCCATTCCTGAATTAACTGTCATAAATGGGATTGACCTGGAGTTTTATTATCCTGTTGCAGTTTTAAGACTGATCTCATAAAAAGGTGTAAAAAGAAAAAATAAATATTTTCAGTCTTTTACTTATTCTCTATGTACTGGGAAACCTGAAGTAACATTAGAGTTTTCTATTTGTTAACGATCTTCTAGAATTCACCTGTATAACTCTATGATCCAATGCTTTTTTGGAAGAGGTAGCCCTTTGAAAACTCTATCAATTTGTTCTACGTTAGTGTGATTTGCTTTGATTTTATGTTTCAAGATTAGCTTGGATAAATTAACCTATCATCATTTTCAGTTTCTTTATTATTAATTTTGTTAAGATTTTTTAAAAAACAATTTGCATAGAATTAACCAAAATGTTATCTTATCCTATGTTTATCATTTCTTAAAACTTTTTCTATCTTTATGCCATAAAGTTGGTACTCCTGCATTGGGTAAGTATTCGTCTGTGATTTTGAGAAGAACTTCTCCCTTGTCAAGGCCACCCATACTTAGAAAATCTGGCTCCTTTTCTGACTGCTCACCAGGTACAAGAAACTGGTACAAAACAGCCTCATCTCATTCCCTAGTGTGTAGGGAGAGGTAAGCAGAGAGCACATCAGTTTCTCAGGTACATCATCCCTTAACCAAATCTAACCTGAGGCCTGCCTGAAATCTACTTTCAAAGTCCTCTTTAATAATTTTAACCTTGAATTCTGCTTTATCTGAATTCTTTCCTTCTTTCTTTTCTTGCTTCCTTTTTACTTTTACATTTGCCTGTTACAAATTTATCAGTCTTTAAATATTTTGACTTTTCTTTGCCATGTTATTTTACATCTTTCTTAAAAACAATTAAATATTAAATTTCTTTGTTTTCTACACTTCTGTTTATTTGATATAGAAATATATTCAAATTTGTTGAGATAATTAACATGCCAGTTATTATTCAATGTATCTTCTTTACTATTTTATACATTTATTTACTATTTAACACATTTCATTATTATTTTCTTTGCTATACCTGTTATTAATTTTGCCAGCTTAGTCAACTTTCTCTTCATTTCCTCTCCGTCCTTTTTCTTCCTGTTAATTTATAATACTTCTATGCATTTTAGTTTTACTAACAGCCATAATTAAGCCTGTATTACTCCATTATTTTATCAAAATTAAATAATGACTATAGTCTCTCTAATATCTTTTGCATACATTTCCTATCTCTCACCATTTTACTGAGCTAAGCCCTTTATAATCTAGATTTCCCATTAGCAAAGCAGTCTGATATAGCAAGAAAGGACACCCCCTCACTTTCCAAGACATGTAAATGCTACAGAATAAAACAACTAATTTTTACAAATACCTAGAAAATGTTGATGTAAAGAAAGGTACCAGAAATGAAGTGAGAACACAAAATCAGATTCTTTGGTTTGGCAAAACCCAGGAGCTCATGACAATATAGAAACAGCTGGTAGCCCCCTGGGGCTAGGGTTTCCACACCTAGCTCGGGAGGCACAGCCAAGACACAGGCTCCTTGTGCATGAGGAGCTACAATCATAGAGCTAGCCCTGCTTCTGAAATAGGCAATTGAAAACTCTACCTACCTGCCTGAAGAAGGGAGCTGAATGCTTCTTTCTCCTCAGGGACGTGAATAAAAGCAGATTTATCTGTTAGAAATTAGACCCAAGAAGATCCCTCTACTGCAGAGCTTCACAAACTGGCGTCAGACGACCTGGGGATCTCCCTAGAACTAAGGCCTTGATTCAGTCTAGTTCAAGATTCTGGATTTCCTCAGGGTTCCCTCACTTGAAGTAGCAAGCGTGGGTCTGAGTGAACACTGCTCTTAGGAAATGGGGCCTCCAAGCCAAGGAACTATGATCAAAGCTAACCTGCAACTGGTGACACCTTCAGAAGCCAATGTCAAACCATCCCATAGGGGAGCGGTTTTCAACCTCTTTGACACCAGGGAATGGCTTCATGGAAGACAATTTTTCCAGGGACCAGAGGAGGGGGATGGCTTCAGGATGAAACTGTTCCACCTCAGATCAACAGGCATTAGATTCTCCTAAGGAGTGCACAACCTAGATCCCTCACGTGCACAGTTCACAAGGTTCGGAGGTTCCTACAAGAATCTAATGCCGCTGCTGATCTGGCAGGACGTGGAGTTCAGGCAGTAATGCTGACTCACCTGCGCTCACCTCCTGCTATGCAGCCCAGTTCCTAACAGGCCACAGATACAGCCCAGGGGTGGGGAACCCCTCCTGTAGGACACAAAGGATATCCATTGCAAACATCCTCCTCCTCCAAGTTGGATTCAGAGACAAAAATAACAAATCACAATAAGAAACCAGTCAGCCGGCCTAACAAATGAAGAATGGATATTTCAAGAACTTGGATAACAGAACAAACTGAAGGATATTTTATAAAAAGTATTTTAAAATTTAGAGAGCTGAAGGAAGAAATAGAAATTTAAGGCAAGTAAAAAGATATGTCATAAAAAATAACAAGACACACTTTGGGAGGCCAAGGTAGGCGGATCACCTGAGGTTGAGAGTTCGAGACCAGCCTGACAACATGGAGAAATCCCATCTCTACTAAAAATTCAAAATTAGCCAGGCTTGGTGGCGCATGCCTGTAATCCCAGCTACTCAGGAGGCTGAGGCAGGAGAACCTGGGAGGTGGAGGTTGCGATGAGCCGAGATCATGCCATTGCACTCCAGCCTGGGCAACAAGAGCAAAACTCTATCTCAAAAAAACAAAAAAAAAAAAAAAACAAGGTGTTTTGAAAAAAACCAAGAACAAGTTTCAGTAATGTCCAATGTAGTCATTAAGAATATGCAGGCTTCATGTGTGAACTTTACATCCTGATTCAAACAAATCAAATATAAAATTACATTAATGAAATAATCAAGGAATTTTAACAGACTGATAAAGGAATTGTTCATTTTAAGTATGAGAATGATATTGTGGTGGAATGTCGTTTTTAAAGAGAGGTCTTAGAAAATTCAAAATATGTTTTGAAATATTTACAAACAAAATTCTATGATTCTTGGGTTTGCTTTAAAATACCCTAATGAGGGGGAAAAGGAAGAATCCCAACTAAGGTCTTGAATCCAAGCTGAGCTGTGTTTAGAAATAAACCTGGAACAGAGCTCATGAAAGATAGAGTGGAGGTGGGAAGGATGGATGTTCATTTCTCTGGTTGGCAGGTAGTACTTCACAAAGGTGAACTGGGGGCTGCGTAGATGAGAAAAACGTGGAAACCATCAGAAAAGTAAATCCAGCATGGCAAGGAGTAAGTCAATGAATTCAGTAAGAGATATCGTCTGTAACTGATGACCGTGTGGCACAAGGACAGCATGGTGACAAATTAAGTGTTAAGACCAAGGCATGGATAATAAGAAACAAACCCGGAATCTTGCTTCTCAAAGTATTTTTCTCTGTGAAATAGCTTGGGCAAGTAATACGTATAGTGAAGAATGTGTTTTGTGAATGTATGTCACAAGATATAGTTGTCATTATTACGGTGAAAAGGCCTGCTAAGTCTTCAAAGAAGTCAGCTAATGGATATGTAAGTCCCCGTATGCCACACAGTCTTCTGTTCCACCATTTCGGACAGGCCAACTGGTGAACCAAAGAAAGCTTGTAAGTCAATAAGCATAGTTTTGGCTGGAAGTGACAGAATAGAAAACAAAACAAAACAACGACTAGTAATGAGTGCAACGATTATTTTATATAACAAAGTATAAGGTAGGTTGGTGCAGGTTAGCTCCGCAGCATGGTGCCGCTAGGAATCTAGTGGTTTTCATTGTCTTTGCTGCCATCCTCAGCAAGTGGGTTTTACCCTCCATGTTTTCCTCTCATGGTCATCAAACAACTACTGCCATTCCAAGCAACATATCCTCACTTCACAATATCAAAAAAATGAAAAAGTAGGGGAGGGATCAATTCTTCTCACATGTCTCTCCCTTTTCATCAGAGAGAAAAATGTTTCCCAGAAACCTCTCAAACTACCCAGTAAGTATCTCAGATGGCTCTACAGAACTCCTCATACATCCATCTCTGTACAAGTCCCTGGCAAAAGGGACTAAGATTAATTTGCTTGGCCCAGATCAGTTATGGTTATTCTCCAGGGCTGGAGAGGTATACTGTCTTGGAATACATTTCTCTCTCTCTCTTTTTTTTTTTTTTTTAACTTTAAGTTCTGGGATACAAGTGCAGAATGTATAGGTTTGTTACATAGATGTACATGTGCCATGGTGGTTTGCAGCACCTATCAACCCATCATCTAGGTTTTAAGTCCTGCATGCATTAGCAACTTGTCCTAATGCTCACCTTCGCCTTGCCCCTCACCCCAAGACTGGCCCCAGTGTGTGTTGTTCTCCTCCTTGTGTCCATGTCTGGGAACAAATTTCTAATTCCAAGATCCCTTGACATAATTGGCATTCTGTTAAACAAGAAGAGGGGCATAGCTATTGGTTAGGAAACCAACATTGTCTGCCCCTATCTGATGCTCGTTTAAACATTTGCAATTTCTTATTTTCTCTGACAAGTCCATTTACCTGTCTAGGGTGAGGGTGAGATTGTTCTAGGGTGACAATGAGAATAAAACCTTGGATCTCTATGATAGGGACATTTCTATCTGAGCCCCAATGTGCCTTAAGCCACCTCTTAAGTGAGATTTGCATATAATCAACTTATAGCATATAAATGAAAAGAATGTCTCCAGGTGGATAGTGTCAGAAAAAATATTTTTAAAAAATAGAAAAGAATATGCAAATTTTATAGTGGTGAAGTGACACAGACAAAATAGATTTAAATGTATTATTTTAGAATATTTTGGGGACAGACGCCAAAGTACAAATGTGATATTGCTTAAATTTTGAAGAATTTTATAGTATATCCATATTATACAACTTCTTGTATCCTTCCAATGAGATAAATTTTTTAAAAAATGAATTTAGTAGAAGTATTTCAAGTTTTGACAGCAACCCGATAACCGTCCAAATTATAATGCTTGAGAGTTAATCTAACAAGAAATGAAATTCTGGTGACAAATCATGAGCATAATAAAGATAATCACTTTATTAAAGTAATGTGTCACAGTAGGTTTCCTGTCTTCTGCTCTCCACATGTAATCACAGGAAAGCATAATATTCAGAAACTTTCCAAAGTTGATTTAACAAGTCAAAGTTAGAGAGGTTTCAGTGTTTTTTCTTTTTGCTTTTGTTTTTTTTTGTGTGTGTGTGTGTTTGTTTTTCAGAGAAAACTCATTTGAGAACTAGAATCTACTATTAAGAAAAAACAAAATGCTTTACGCTAACTGCAGTGTCTACCTCCTTAAGAGGTGTGTGTGTGTGTGTGTGTGTGACAGTGTGTGTGTGTATGTATTTTCATTTTGCTGTGGTCTGAATCAGATGTTTCTTCTCAAAGGTCATGGAGCCTCAAAGATAGAACAAGATTAAAATATCCTCAACATTGTCTATCCACTACTTCAATAAAAATGCCAGAGAGTCCCCACTCCTTCTCAATTTGATAATCCTTATCCACAGAGAGATGATTAAGAACAATCATACAGTAAATGATTGAGAACAACCACTTGTTCTATCCCTCATGAACACTGTATGAATAAATAAAGGTAAAAATCCAAATTCCGGGGCCTGACTTTGCTATACTGTCTTTTTTGAGTCTCATCGCAAATTTAGAGTTGGCTAAATTTTCTTGCTTCGTTGAAGTATGTGAAAGTTCAAGAGTACCGCCATCTTAAGGAGATTCCACCATCTTAAAGTATCAAGCTTTTATTTCTCAGAACTGTCCATTGCTACCTGACCAAACCTCAGATGTCAGCCCCACCCATATCTTCAATAGAACATAATGACTCTAATCTCAACATAGCTTATCCAAGCCTAGCCAGCACTTTCCTAACCCCTCCCCAATAGGAACCCCTCTTAGAACACATTTCCCCCACTGGGCCTTTTTAAAAAGCCTTAGGCTGTAAGAGAAGTTTGCTCCTGACCCTGAGGGCCAGAAGCTCTTCTCAGGTTTACTCTCAATAAACCTGTCTCAACTGTTGAGCCCCCTCCTTGTCTCTCCCTTCTTTTCATCTCTCTACCCTAACAGTGTATAATAAAGAAATAGATTTTCAGATGTAGGGGAAAATGGAACAGGTGGCCAATGTTTCTAAAGCTAGAATACATGTAGGCTGTAGATGGAGTTCAAGCAGAGGATGTCACTTGGAATGTGAGGTACTATTTGGGGAAAACTACAGGGGTACCTATGCATATGGCAGGTAGTCAAGAGCATGTGTGGAAACCCTACAGGGCATCCACAATTCCACTTTGTCAAGGTTTCATGGGTTCAGCTCTATAAAAATATAAGATGAGGAACTATGCTTTTTTTTGTTTTTCTGAAAGATTCAAATTTGGCTGTTTTCAATTATCTCTGTAGTCAAACAGCAATTAATTGTAAATTCATTCTGAATGCGTTCCCATGTGAGCACATCCATCATTTGAAACAGAAAGCTCCCTGACCATGCACAAATATTTGGAGAAATGGAAGAATGCCTTAGATGTAAAGGGTACTTTATAGTTTTGGAAAGAGTTAAAATATAAACAAAAAAATAGGAGTTGCATGTCCATCATCTTTGATCTTCACAACATTCTTTTGTAAAAGAGTTAAGTGGGGTTGAGAATGATTCATCAGCTTTTTTCCAAGGTCATAACTAAGAAGTTTTCAAGTCAGAGACTAGACCTTCAGGCTACTCTTTAGTTTAAAGGTCTTTCAACCTCAGGTTCAATGCACTTTCTATTTTACATAATTCTGGGAGGTTGATGTTTTAACATACACATATTGGAAAAGTGCACAGATTAAACATACAGAGCTAGAAAAATGACACCATGTGTTTTCTAAGTTGAATTGCCCAACTCCCAGGTAAGGGGGCCAAGTGGGCAAGAGCCCTTCTGTCTCTCTCTTTATCTCTCTGTAATTTAATCTCTTATCTCCCTTTTGCTGTTAATTTTTCAAAGAAAAACAGTAACATTTAACTGAATTTCTGCATGTGCATATTAATATTCAGGAAGACAATGACCTGTGTTCACTTTAAAGTGGTGAGTGTTACCATTTGTTTTGTTTGGAATGTCTATACCTTACCTCATCTCATCAGAGTGAGACCCAGACTGAAGTCCTATGTCTTTGGAGACTTTTCTATTTAAAAAAAATAAACATAGAAAACCTGTAATTAAAAGTTTATGTTTTCATTAAAGAAATACTTAAAGAAGTAAACCTCCAAAACTCCAAAAGAGGTGACAATCAGTAATTTTTAAATGATGTTGATGTTAAGACTCTATTTTAGGCATAAACTGGTTGCTAAATGGTAAAACATTTAGAAAAGTTACAATCCCACTTTGGTCTTGTTATTTCACATTTTTTTCGAGGATTAGGTTCATTAATTAAGTGTTTCATACACTGTTACAGATTTTGTGCTCAAACAAAAGAGAGTTTCAATGAAAACTGCTTTACAATCATGCAAATTTCCTTCATTTCATATTCATAAACCTTACACCCAACAGAGCCTATTTCACAGTGTCAGGGACACGTCCCAAGGGTGTCTAGTTAAAAAAAAAAGGAAATGACAGATTCGCCAAGCCTTCAAATGGAAATTTTAACATAAAATAAAGACACATCTTGAAATTATTTAGGAAGGCAAATTAGTCCTTCAAAAGGCACAAGCAAATATTGGGATATCTTCTCCGAGAGTAGAGAGCACACCACACCTCATCTTGATAAAGACAATGATGTAAACTGACCTCAGGACCCAAAAACAAATTGCTAAAAGGTGAGCCTAGACTCTTCTTGAAAGGTTCCTTTACCTTTTATAAGGGGACAACGTGCTCCATCTGTGCAGAGAACAGCAGGGTAACTATATGCTCCTTGATGTGCAGCCAGACAGGTACCTGTGCTTTGTTAAGGATGCTGAAATCTCAGGAAAGCTGGAGGATTGAGGACAAGTTTCAGGAATGCCAAGAATCAGAGGTGGTTCCTCGTGGGTTAGGGCACAACAGACTGTGTTAAGGACTATTGTGAGCTATGCCACAAGTCATTGATAACTAGACAAAAATCATATACCTGCTTACAATAAATTACATGCATTCAAGGTTATCCCTACAAAAAGTTATCTCACTCTTGTTCATTCAGTTTGCTTTCTAAATAGGCACAGAAATGGGTGGAACAACAGCTAGCTCCCTGGATGTTTCTGTATTTGGGAAACTACTATCCCTGCTGCTGGAACTATGTGCATACACACAAGTGCACACACAGGCAAGCACGCACAGAACATTCTACAGCCCAGGCCAAGCTCCTTTGAGACAATGAAGTGCAAGGTAGCCACCTGCAGAGAATAAAGCCTTAATTAAAGGAGGAGGAAGAGAAAGAAGAGAAAACGTCTCAATGGTGTAATTTAATAAAGCCAAGGGACCCACTGCCTTCATTGCCACTCTCAGGTGGAAGTACACAGACTCATTTCTAAAATTCGAATAAGCAATAAGTAGTCTTAGCGAACCCTAGGACTTGAAGATAGATGGGAAGAGAGTAAAGGTAAAACATTCCAAAGACATCACAGGGCTGAGGGAAGAGAGGAGAGGAGAGAAATAAAGGCTTTTCATAGGGCTGACTCTACAGGAGGAAGAGGCTGGAGGAGCAAGGTATTAGAGCAGGGTGCTAGAGAAACAGAGTGTGACCTAGGGAATAACGGGTACATTGTGCAGAACTTACAGTAGAATCTTCCACATCCCATTAAGAGAACAAGGAGAGGGGTGGTCATCTTTATTGGAATAAAAATATGCAGACAAGAGGCCCTCCAAATTATAAAAGAAAAATTTGGACAAACAGAATCTTAAGGAGGCCAATAATTGAGAAAAAGGAAAAGGAAATGAGCAATCTAAAACATCAAAAAATGTAGGAAAAGATGAAACAAAAACACTAAGAAACCAGATCCATGCATGCATGTTTAGCTGAAATACAGACAGGATAAAAGCCACGAACCAGCTGCACGCCACTTACAAGAAACACTTAAAACAACATGAAAAAAGGCAATGAGCAAAGAGATAGTAGACAAATGTAAGCCAAAAGGAAGTAATCCGTTTAGGATTTTTAAATGAGTTTCTCATTCTTTTGTATAATACAACAATGTTTGTTTTTGTCGTATTTTGTTATAAATATAATTGATTAAAACGAGGACTCTAGGATACTGACACAAAGATATGACAAACTGTGATTCTCCGATCTGGAAACTTGTGAAAAATGGAATTTCTAAGACCCTACTCCAAACCTTACAATCATAGACTTCAACATGAGGCCAGTAACCTGTTTTTAATAAGCCCTCCTGGCAATTCTGTTCATTTTAGGGTTTACATAAGCCTATCGATGTACTAGTGGCTTTGGTAGCCTAAGCTCACCCCTCTGCCAAAGCAGGATGCTGTGTTGGCTCCAGTGAGGGAAAACATGGCAGGGTCTGATGGACAGGAAGGAAATGGTAAAGAAACGTGATGGCATGTGGATAAGCCACATCTGCGAGAGCTCCAGAACAAACTTTAAGAGCTTTAGCAAGAGAGAGAAACAGAAGAACACACCACACACACACACACACACACACACACACACACACACACACTGAAATTTCACCGGCTCAAGAAAGTTGCATAATACTTTGGGTTCAAACAGTCTTAGATTTGAATCCAAGCTCTGTCATTTCTAAGTTGGAATGGCATAAAGTGAGTGATTTAATTTCTTTAAACTTCAGTTCCTTCATCTGTAAAATGGAGAAAATAAGCTTATCTCAGGAAGTTTTTGTGAGAATCAGATGAACTAAAGTAATAAAGTCTTTAGCATATCATTAGTACTTACAGCCTCAACAAGTGGTAGTTGTTATTTTAATAATAAACCTGACGGCAGCTACTCTAAACTTAGCTTCTCTGTGTGCTTTGTAGGTTTTGATTTTATAATCTTCAAAATAATCTTATGAGGCGTATACCATTACCATTGCCTTTTTACAGGTGAGAGAACTGAGGCATAGAAACACTGACTGAGAGTTAACAGCTGGTAAGTAGCAGAGCCTAGATCTAATTCAAGCAGGCTGGCCCTGAAGCCTGTGCTGTATGCCTCTCTAGGATGATGTTAATGAAAATATATGAATCCTCTTATTATTAGGACCACTCAAGATGTTTAAACTCTACATTTCCACTGTGCTTTCTACCTGTATATCATTGGAGCTCCGTGCAGAAATAGAGGACATGCCCAGCTAGTCGGGAAATAAACCAGTAATATCAGAGTCAGATTTCTTCCAGTAATACGAAAGATTTGGCCCCACGAATTGTCCTTTTATTTATGGTTTATTCTGCCAATGCTGTGGCACACATTTGTCCTTATTTCTGCATAAAATATTCAACAGTGCATGTTGTTCTATACCCTCTACCACCTATATGAGAAGGATGATCCCAACCTTCAAATCTCTCATGCCAAGGTTCTTAATTGCCTCTTAGCATTGCTCTTCCATGCTACTAACCTTGCAAAAACTCATATTTGAGTAAATTCTTCACTCTGCCTATACTAGTGCCATTGAGAATTGGTGGAAAATGACACAACTATTATGGGACTATTCATAAAAAGCACTCTGCACACTTGCAATCACATGGTGAGTGCACAAGAGAAAATTCAAGCTATTATGATTATTAGTCTATTTTATTTCACTCTTAATAATGACTGTTGTAGATATTCTCTGTTCTCCTCTAGGCAAATGAACCCTGGAACTCCCTCAGCTTCTTGCCACTAAACCAACAGGCTAACTTGCATCCATATCTACAATTGTGATTTCCCTCACTTTGAGGGGCAGATGCTCCTTTTCCTACTATTAACTTTCTATGGGCATTCAGCAATTCTGGACCCCTCCTGCCTTTTCAGGACCTCCTTCATTTAGTCATTCTTTCCTGTTCCTATAGCTTCAATCTTTTTCTCGAAAATATTTTCTACAGTCAGCAGAAAAATGTTCTAGGATGTCACCCCCACTCACCCCTCAACCCACTGAAAACTGGCTTTTAGTCTCTAACACCCCCCTGTAATTGGTCTTACCAAAGTCACCAATTTTTAACAATGTCATTATGTAGTCCAGGAATTATCTTAAAGAAATTCTCCCCAAAATGGAAAACACAATGAACATGAGACATTCATTGGAAACTCTTTTATGTAAAAAGTTAAAAGTAAACAAGATGTCCACAGTTAAGAGAATGTTAAATTATAGTGCATCTACGTGATTGAAAACTGTGCAATTTTAAAACTGATAATTATAAGTCCATATGGCAATACCTAAAAATCCTTCTTCAGCTAACTCTAATAAGAAGGAACAAAGTTTTTATAAGTACATTATGATTGCAATAATGGAAGATGGTTTGAATGAAAAAAAAAAGGAAGAGAACCCACGAATATAAAAAATATTGCATTTGGTTTAATGTTTGAGTGTTTAAATTATGATTGATATTTTTCCTAGTATTTGCCAAATTTTTTGTAATGTTGTGACATTGTTTTCATAATTAAAAAAAAACACTTTTTTTCATGAACCAAAGTTATGCCATATCAGTAAACCTGCGAAGTTTTGCAGCCTTTCTCACATTCAATGAATATATTGAGGGACTATGTATCTTTAGCCTGAAGATGGCTGAAGGGTAAATAATTTTTTCATTTTCAGCTGATCTCTTAAGCTTCTTCTGTTTGCAGAACACTCTATTAAACTTGGAACTAGTCAAAAAGTGAATTGGAGTTGACTTTGATTGACATAAATACCATATTTATCTTCTCAGATATGTAATCAGGAGGCAGCTATCTGGCCACACTTGATTACTAACATATCTAAGGCTAATGTAATATCAACTTTATCATCTTGAGTATTAGAGATAAAATCTGAAGCCCTCAGAGAGAGCATGCCTTACTTACCTTTCCCTCATCTTTTACAAAAAGGCTATAATGCATTTTTTCATTAATTCATATCAGAGCAAATTTGAAGAATAAATGAATTACATTCATCACTTTAATTGAAGAAGTCTTTTTTAAAAAGTATGTGCATCATGCGGAATTAGCAGTATTCTGATCAATAAGTAGTTAAGAGGGGTCAAAAGGATTGACTACTCTAAATATCACACCAATTGAAAATACACAGAAATAAATAAAGTGGTCCTCTGTAACTCGTAGCCTTGCTTCCCAGAACATAATTTTTATACCGGCTTACTATTGCATTCAGCCTTTCTTTGTCTTCAAGTCTTATTTCATGCTTGTTCCCCAGACGGATGAATTATAGGACAAAGTCCCTCTCAGAAGGTCACATTCCTGGGATGTTGTCCTTCCTTTTCTACATAAACCTATAAAAAGGAGAATACAAATATTATTTACTACTATCTAAGGTCTGTCATTATGATCTGACTTTATAAAACAAATATCAAGTCTAGATTACTACTGTCGGGGTGTGGTAGACAGTGTGAGGGGTAAACATTGGTAAAGCAGCTTTTGCTCTGCAGTTTTTCAAATTACATTCATCCAGTAAATGCTCTTATTTTTTCCAGCTTCTCCAGTTTGCAGTGTCTCCAGTTCACCTCTACTCCCATAGCACCCCACTGCTACGACAGGTATGATTTCATATTCATCCACTATGTTGACAACAGATAAAAGTTTGAGAACTTCCAAATTAAAAGACCAGAAGAATATAGCTTCCTTACACAAAGCCTGGAGATTTGCAGGCACCAATGAGATAGCACTATGTGTGTAAGGTGTGGTATCATAAAAGGAGAGTCTAAAATAGTCTGAGGAAGATCCAGATCAGATTAGGCTGTGACTAATATGAGACCATAGGTACCTGTTTCTTTCAAAACTTGCCCTGTTAAAATCACCTATTGTATATTTGTTTCATTCTGGGAAGTAGTAGACTGGTGAAGCCGATAAAGAAGTTTGTTGAAAGGATATTAGAGAATTACAGAAGATCTGAGAAGGCTGAGATTCCAAAATAGGTGCCATGCTTTCTGCAAAGATACATAAATTGTCCAAAAGTAGTTGTATGGGTTATCTCCTACTTCTGCCACCACGAACTAGGTGCTAAAGTTGGCACAGCCACCAGCGACATGACTCTCCTCCCATCACTATGGTCACCAGCACTAGGACCACTTCTGTGCCAGAGACTTGAAAGTGTCCAAGAACATTTCATGGCTCTACTGAACCCTCACCTGGAGAGCAGATCCACATTCCTCACCTCCCAACCCGAGGCTTGGGTAAATGCCTCTGATTTATAGAGCCATAGTGCATCCTACCTGTACACACTACCTTAGGGCCCACAAATAAAGCAATACTCCAGTGATAGAAAAGGTGTTTAAAGGCTGATGGAAAGCAGAGTGCATAACAAAAACAATTTCAACATTTTACTGTCATTTACCTGTGTTAGTCATTTACTTAATGAAACACTTGTTTTGCTTAAAAGAGAAAAGGTAAGCAGAAAACTGATAAAGGTCTTTAAATTCACCTACTTGGGAAGGTGCCAGTTGCCCTGAGAACAACTACTGTTTGTTCTATACTATATATAAAGACTATACACAACTCTTAATAGTTAAAAAGAACTATGTCCATCAATGATGGACTGGATTAAGCAAATGTGGCACATATACACCACGGAGTACTATGCAGCCATAAAAAAGGATGAGTTTGTGTCCTTTGTAAGGACATGGATGCAGCTAGAAACCATCATTCTCAGCAAACTATTTCAAGAACAGAAAACCAAACACTGCATGTTCTCACTCATAGGTGGGGATTGAACAATGAGATCACTTGGACACAGGAAGGGGAACATCACACACCGGGGCCTATTGCGGGGTGGAGGGAGGGGGGAGGGATAGCATTAGGAGATATACCTAATGTAAATGAAGAGTTAATGGGTGCAGCACACCAACATGGCACATGTATACATATGTAACAAACCTGCACATTGTGCCCATGTACCCTAGAACATAAAGTATAATTTAAAAAAAAAAAGAACTATACTGAGTTGTTATCTTATGCTAAATGGTGCAAAGTAATGTGTAGACATGATTTTACTTAACCCTTATATAACCACATCAGTTGTTTACAGATAGGACGCAGAGAAGTTGGGTGACTTGCCCAAGGTCACACACCAAGGATGAAACAAAGCCAGGATTTCCACCCAGCATGAGGCCTGGCAGGTGTTCAGTATTTCACCCAAACCACCACCCCCATCTAGGGACCTTTTGGGGGTTAGCAATACTGCATCAAGGGAAACCACCAGCTACAAACTCCATGCTGCAGCCACACTGAGTTGTCCAAGCAAAGTGAAGAGGAACAAGAAGAAACACAAATTCAGAAAAGCAGCATCCAAAGAGGCGATTCCAGTCTAGTTGCAAGATGAACCTCCCGATTTCCAAATTACATATGTTGGAGCAGTGCTCTTCAAATTTATTTTGCTCAAGTATCTCCTAAAATAATTTGAATAACAATATATCCCCTTTGACATTTCCTAAATTGATATTTACAATTTTTTCATTGTAAGTTTAAATAGCTGAAAAGCATGCAATTTCTCCTACATTGTAAATACTGATATTTCAAAATAGAAATCGCATCAATTTTAAATGTATCCAATGGAAACTACATACATACAATGTGATACATCCCATCATCTATTTTAAAAGGACATTAAGAAGCTACTCTTTCCCAGTTTACCTTTTCCTTTTCTCCTTGAATTTGTATTTTACTTCCCTTATACAATTTAATTGTAATAAAATATATTTAATTCTTCAAAGTCTTTTGTTAATCTCTTATCATGTTTCTCTATGCTAAGAAAGTATTGTGTTTATTAATTGAAACTTGTTTATTTTAATCCCCAAATCTCTAATGTTTAACAAAAAAATCTGAATTAAGTTATATTTTAGTAGTAACAAGTGATTAAAACTACATAAATATACAAATAGATTTAAAATATTGATACATCATTACTAAGTACATCTAAGATTTTACTGGAAGTCCATGCATCCTTAATGCAATAAATGGAAATTTTGAAAAAAAGTTCATGCTTCTTGACATCAGGTTGCTAGAATGGAACTTGGCTATCTGAAATTTAATGGTTTAAAGTGGAACATATGGGCTTTTACTTTCAAATTTGCTCCTCTGGTCCTTACATTTTCTATTTCCTTTAGTGGACCTTTCAGTTACCTGCCTTAGAGTTACCCAGAGTGTGTGTTCCTCTCTCATCATTATCCACCAACTTCCAATCAGCTTTCAAGTTCCATCCTTTCCTAGTCTATGCTGTATTTTTTTCTCTTCTGTTACCTTATATCTACCACTACGCTGGATTGCATTGGTAGCTATTAATTGGGCTTCTGCTTTCCTTTCTTCTTCCCCAGCTAATCCATGTGAAATATTGCTACCAAGTCAGTCCTGCTGGCTCAAGCAAGTTTGGGTTTTGTGCCTATCCTGCTTTAAAACCTATCATCCCTCATTTCCTAAAAAATTCCTACTGAGTGCATTAGCTTAGAACTACTCACTCAAGGCTGGGCGTGGTGGCTCATGCCTGTAATCCCAACACTTTGGGAGGCCGAGGCGGGTGGATCACCTGAAGTCAGGAGCTCGAGACCAGCCTGGCCAAATGGCAAAACCCTGTCTCTACTAAAAATACAAAAATTAGCTGGACATGGTGGCAGATGCCTATAGTCCCAGCAACTCGGGAAACTGAGTGGGGAGAATCAATGGAACCTGGGCAGTGGAGGTAAGAGACCAAGATCGCACCACTGCACTCCAGCCTGGGTGATAAAGCGAAACTCTGTATCAAACAAAAAAAAAAAAAAAAAAAAATGAGAAGAAGAAGAACTACTCACTCAAGGCCAACCACAATCTGACATTAATCTTCCTTTCTGTACTTATCTTCTGCTATTAGTATGTGAGCAAATGTATGTCCATGCTTCTCAAACTCAGGTCACATACATCCAAGGATGGGGGCCACTCCCATGATACAAAACTGTGGCATTTTCCTGAAAATAATTTAAGACTTTTTATCTGAAAACAAATGTACTTGTATTATGGAATAAAATGCAAACTTTGTAAAAATGTTTTAAAGGTCCAGATTTAAAGAAATGTAAACCTCACAGCAGTTCTCTGGTTACACTACCAAGTTCCTGTTGACTATTAGTACACACCAGAGGGGGTTTTAAGAAGCACTATTGTGTGAAAGTTCCTTGCTCAGCTCATATCAACTATGGTGAATATTATTGTTTAACTGCCTTTCATTTCTTGTGCAGCTCTCACCCTCCCCGCGTACACTCTGTCCCTTCCTGCCTTCTCCGAATGTGCCTCTGCTCTTGCTTCCCAAAAAAAGACCTGTCCCCCTGAAGACACATTCTGAAATCCCATCTATCTTTCAAAGCTGGCTCAGATTTAAGGCTTTTCTATCAGGGTTCTGTTAATCACGTATACTCCCCTCTCACCCTTCCTAAGAAATAATCCTTGATTTCTTCCTCTTGGGGGACACATATTATTTCATCCTGTTAAAGGAATCTTAAGCATTAACATGCTTGAAAGCAAGATCTGTATCTAAATAAAGTCCCTTTCCCTGCTCCTCCAGTCATGCCTAGTATAATAGGTGCTCAATAAATAAGTAGTTGAATGACAGAATGATGGAGTAAAGCATCCCTTTGTGTCCAGGTATTATCACCAAATTACTATTTCTTTGTTTCACAAACCTATGATTGTTTTGAGACCATATAAAATGTATGTTCACCTCGGCTGGGCGCGGTGGCTTACACCTGTAATCCCAGCACTTTGGGAGGCCAGGGCGGGCAGATCACGAGGTCAGGAGATCGAGACCATCCTGGCTAAGATGGTGAAATCCCATCTCTACTAAAAATACAAAAAAAAATAGCCGGGCATGGTGGCAGGTGCCTGCAGTCCCAGCTACTCGGGAGGCTGAGGCAGGAGAATGGTGTGACCCCGGTAGGCGGAGCTTGCAGTGAGCAGAGATCGGGCTACTGCACTCCAGCCTGGGCGACAAAGTGAGACTCTGTGTCAAAAAAAAAAAAAAATATATATATATATATATATATATATGTTCGCCTCTACTCATAGCAGCAGACCATGGTCCATTCTGAATCACTGAAAAGTGACTCTCATGGTACGATTTGAAATTTAGTTATAAACAAGAAGACTCTTCCAAATCTTCTCATAGGTCAACAATTATAGAGCTAGATGTCCCATTTCAATTGCCAATATTCTACCCTTCAAAGAAAAACATTAAGCTTTCAATGGCATTTTTAAAAGGTGGCTATACCTAATATAAACAAAATATTAAAATATTTACTAAAGCTTGAGTCTTATACATGGATAAAGGAGAACATTAATGTAGAGCGTCTTTGCAGCACAGCTGCTAGGTCATTTCAGAAAATATGGGTCTGACAGATGGAGAGAAACTAGAATTAAACCTGCAGGTATTTCATGTTCTTTCTCAAGTCATGTTTATTTTAATTAAATTAGGGAAAAGAGAGTCTCATTTCTTAAAAGGAGAAGTCTTAAAGGACTTTCATCTCCCTACCATTTCTTTCCCTAGAGAATTCTGAATGGGGGCAGGGTGAGGTGGGGGAGGAGAAAGCCTGTGGCATTTTATGATTGGAATGAATAACTTTCAAAGGGAATGATACATTTCTTTTTCCAGAAATGTTTAACAGATTATGCTGTATAAGCTGTTAAGGTAAAGAGTCTTCAATTTGGAGGTAAAACGCAAAGAGAGAAACATAAAACCAAATTAGGTATCAAACTAATTAGAATCAATTAGTTCTTGCCAATAAATCCTGTATTTGTGTCTGGTTCACTATAACCACATGTTATTTTTAAAAGGGAATTATCTAATTATCCAGCAAGATATGAATTTATAGACACTTTGACCCACTTGTGAAAAATGGATTTATAGACATCCATTTCGTCTGCTGTCCGGAAACTTAATCTTACCAATCCAAAGTACATTCAGTTTCTTCTAGTTTTAACTCCATTCCATCTAGGTAAATATGCTGTCAATTCAATATTTCTCCTCCACGTTATTCTTTCTGTCCTGGCAGGATATATAGGATTATATATCCTGTAGAATATATAATCTACATTTCCCATGTCCTGGTGCTCTCATCAATAATCATTGTCATCAATAATCACTTTTGTAATACTTCAGGAACTGTTTAAATTATTTTTTAAATTGTCTGTCCATTTTAAAGATTAGGAAACTAAAGGACAGAGAGATTAAGTGGCACGCCAGATCTCACAGCTGGTAAGAATGTAAACTTCGGCACTAGGCTAGAGGCCTTTGATTCCCCATCACTGAGCATCCCTGTACCTGATTACCGCTGTCAGGAGTCATCTTGACTTTTTGGGACCCATACTGGCCACACTTGCACTGAAGCTTGAGACACAACCTTCGCTGGCTGGTGACAAGTTCTTCGCAGGGCACTCTGCATCTTCCTTTCTTTACTCAGGGCCTGTTCTATCTGTCTAAAACAAGAAAGCTTTTCAATAAATGGCTAATAAGATTTGTGGTTGAATAGTAGGTTCAGATATTAAAATCTCAATCTGTGTGGTCCTTTCCCCCCACACACACAATGTATTTTTATTATTATTACACATTAAAGCAAGTAATCTGCTCTTGAGGAGATTATAAGATTTCTGTATCTTGAGGAATGGTAATTATAGAAATCTCAAGTCTGTCTGTATTTTCCCCCTCAAATGGCTACACCATTAAGAAATGTAGGCCAGACGCGGTGGCTCACGCCTGTAATCCCAGCACTTTGGGAGGCTGAGGTGGGCGGATCACAAGGTCAGGAGTTTGAGACCAGCCTGACCAACATGGTGAAACCCCGTCTCTACTAAAAATACAAAAATTAGCCGGGCATGGTGGCGGGCACCTGTAATCCCAGGTACTCAGGAGGCTGAGGCAAGAGAATCACTTGAATCCGGATGCAAGGTTGCAGTGAGCTGAGATTGTGCCACTGCACTCCAGCCTGGGCAACAGAGCAAGACTCTATCTCAAAAAAAAAAAAAAAAAGTAGAAGTACACTGAATAGAGGTAAGGAGTTCAGGAAATGCAGAATAGGCACTGGGTTACATGAGAAAGAGAATTTGTGTGCTGCTCTGAAGGAGGTGACAAGATTTGAGAGAAGTGCTTCAAACTAGTATGGCCACGGACAGCCTTTCAGGAAGCTCCAGGTCACAAGCATGACATAGAAAGAACAGAAGAGGCCAGGACTGAAGAAGCCGTGTGGGAAGGAGAAAGGAACATCTCAGAAGTTGTCAAAGCAGAGAGATGGCTGTAATGACTATGAGGGGCTCTCACTTCTAATGTGTTATCTCTGCAAAAGGCCCCAGATTCATGGTCCCCACCCCAGTGGAGAGAGGGAAACCCCAAGAAAGGGAGAAAGGAGTCAATCTTCTATCATCCCAGCAGAAAGAGCCCTCAGAAGTTGGCTTTTATTTCATTCCCTAGTCAAAAAGAGGGGCAACATTGTGTGGACACTTGAGTGCATAGATTGAGGCACCCCTGCTGCCAATCATTATGATTTCTGAATTTGAAAGTGAGCATGTGTATGTAACTGCCAAGAAAATACAGAAAGAGCACTTAAGAAGATTGACCATTTTTAGAGATAAAAGCTCATTTTCTCCAGTACTTGCAAATCTTGGCTAACTAGGAAAGATATTTGAAGAGGTAGATTGGTTTTCTCACAGTATACATACATCACCTATTAGCTAGAGTCATGGTCAACCAAGTTCGGCACTACTGGGCTAAAGATATAATGGGAGAATCCCTTAACTGAAAGTAAGTTCTGACTTAATAATCAACAGTCACACATTCCAGGAACACTTAGAAATTATTTTGAATTTGGCAGAAATGGTCTCTTTGTGAACATACCTTCGTATTCTGAATTCCCTCCAATGTGAATGATAAGTAAATTAAATCAAACTGGATCATACATCATTTGGCCTGAAGACACAGATGCTAGAACTCTATTCTGTCTGGCAGAGATAGCTGGCTCACTTCTGTATGATGAGCTCTACGTTGTTCTTTAGACAGGTGTTTCCTGAAAATTGACATCAAGAGTGTCAAAACAGAACCACAATAGCAGGCTTAATCAGGGACACCAAAACACACACAGAAAACAATGTTAGCTTACAAGTGATAGAAATTTCAAAGCAAGATAGAAAAAATAACAAATTTAGGGAAATATTTTAAATTTTGTCCTTTACACGTAACAGAAATGACTAAACACTTCCTAGTTCCTTACAAAATGATAGTCTCAATATCTGGGATTCGAAGAAACATTCTGGAAAATAGAATAAGGCATATAACATTATTGAATTGTGAATTCAGACACGTAAAGCATGGCATTTTGCCCAAAAGACCGTGATAATGTTGCTAGGCATGGATCTTGGCTTCAGTTCAGTTGAAATCATCTCACATGCTCTGGATCTGAATAGGCAACTAATTTTGTTGGGGAGAGATTGTTCTTCAAGGTAGTTAAGAAAGGAATACATGAATGTCAGGGTGTCTTACGAATGCAGAGGTTGATTTAGGATATATGGCTAGATAGAGTCAGAGGGACAATTCAGCCTTAAGGAACTAGGTGTCCTTTATCTCAGGCTGGTTACCAGACCTGGGATAGCCTGGGACATAAAAGCTGCCCAGATCGGCCCTTTCATTAGTACACACGGAGGAAGTTGTAGGTTGAAATTAGTGTGCAGGAGGCTCTTGGGGAATCAACACCTATGGTGGCAGAAGGAAAGATACAAGTAGAGGAAGAAGCTGAGCTGTGATGTGATCTCAATGAGAGCCTCAGCCAAATTCAAATGAAGTTCTGAAGGTGAAATTAATTTTGATAACCCAGAAACACAAAGTCAAATGCCACATGTTCTCGCTTATAAGTGGTAGCAAAGCAATGGGTACACACAGACATACAGAATAGAATAATAGACATTGGAGGCTACAGTGGGCAGGAGGGTAAGAGAGGGGTGAGGGGTGAAATGCTATTGATTGGGTACAATGTCCACTGCTCGGGTGATGATTACACTAAAAGTCCAGACTTCACCACTGCACACTATATCCATGGAACACAACTGTACTCATCCTCCTAAATCTATGAAGATAAAAACTAAAAAAGAAACTAATGTTGAAGCTGACCCAAGTCAGGGTGTGATGCAAGGCTTTTATAAGTTCCCACTTCCTGCTCCCACCCCCATCTACCCCTGAAAAGAACAGAGCCGTGGGCATATCAACTTTCTTTGGGTGGCTCAGGGGGTTCTTTGAAGGGGATCACAGCAGAGGGCTACTGCTCTGCCCTGCCAGCCCACCACAGAGACATAATTCTGTCGGTGGTCATGAATGGCTTTCTCGGTTTCTTCTCTCTTTTAACTTATTTTACATGTTTTCAAGGACTTATCATTGAGTGATTCTTTGATAGTGCAGTGGTAGCAAAAGCCCCACTTTATTAAGTTAATCAACTAATCAGCAATGCTGCTTCAGCAAACTGGCCGATTGCAGGCTTTGAAGGTGCCTACGTGACGTTATCAATACAGAGAAAGCATCATTCCTGATCACAAGCAGTTCCTCTCCATTCACTGGAAGTTATCTGATACATACATTTTATTGGCGGTATTATTAAAAACATATCTGTATATTGTATGTCAGAAGATTCACTGAAAGCAAATTCAAACAACCCTCACAAACGCTAACCTAGACTCTGGGAGAATAAATTAAATATCTATAGACAGAGAGACCAAGGATCAAGAGATCAAATATTATCTCAAGTGGACTGTATTATAGATTAGAAGAAATGAGCATTCCCTACTTCCTATTCTAAGTCCAATGTCATTATGTTTCTTTTGTGTCCCTATTTAGGGACATGAAAACATGTAGACAAAAATGAATATGATTATCAGAAGTTGTATCTTTGGAGCCCAGGTATTTTATTATCAAAGTTTTGTTTTTCGTTACTTTCCTCTATGGACAATGAAACCCTGAATTATTACAATTACATTATTATTATTTACAGCCATGGTCAATAAGCCAGGGTGATACAATTATAGCAAACAAGAACAAATACTATTTAATTAGCATCACAGCTCTCTCATGCTAGTAAATGTATGACTTCTGTTAGGCTTTTGACATCTTAAGGGAAGAAAAAAAAGAGCAACTCTAGGTTTATCCTAGCTACTTTCAAGAGACTTAGAATGAAAATCACTGGATCAGACACATCTAAGAAGGAAATATATTTTATGGCAAAATCATGTCAGACTTGCCTACTCCCTTTTAGTTTATTTCAGTAGCCCTCACAAATCCTTCACAAATAAATTAACCTATTTAGCTGTTATTAGAAAAAAATCTTTGAACATACATTAATCCAAAAATTTCTCAGCCAATTCAATTCTGAATTGAGTATTAAAGAAAACTCATTAAAATAATGGTAAATTTTTAAATAAAAAAAAACCCTCAAGTTTCATTTTACTCCTTGGTCTCCAGGTTCTAAATATTGCAACAAGCTCTGTCCATGTGCAAAGGTTTAGGATGGAGAGTTCACGCACCAGACTGTAGATGAAATGAACAATGGGAACAAGCAGAGATGACATGTTTTGCTCGAATTGCTTCAATTAAAGTTAGACCCTATGCCCAGAGGTTCAGTGGCTTTGCTCCCCGTTATAAAAAACGTCTTTCTTTTGACATCAGCATTTTGTTTCCTAGCAGAAGCATTCCACTGAGATTTTATGCATCTCATCAACACTATTCCATCTCCTATGCTAAACGTGCTATTACGAAAGGTTTGCAGTGTCTGGAAGCTGGAAGGGGCTGTGCCCAGGCTATTCCAGCAGCTTAGCTATTGCATTGGCACATCTCCAGCTTCTCTGCTAAATACATAATTAAATCTCACGGTCGACATGGTGTGATTCATTCCCATAAAGTGTGAAAACAAACAACTGTGCATGCGCTGTCCCCAATTTCAAATTCAAAACAAAAATATCCTGGAATCTTCTATTTCCCTTAAGTTCCAAATGTAATTAGACCGTTTTTAAAGGCAAGTAGTCTTCCAGTTTCCATGTGTTAAATCCAATCTGTCAGTTACAAATGGGGTTGGGGGGGGGACAAACGACTGCAAAATGTAACATCTTGGTTTCCTCTCTTTATAATCAAGTGCTCAAATTGACTTATTTTCCCCTAGAATTACCAAAATGTCATTGCTCTCTCATGCAGAGCCTTTGTTTATTTACCAGTTTACAGCCAAGAGCAAATGTTCACAAGTAAGTAATCAGACCCTCCAAGTGCTGTTGACTAATGCAAACTTACAAACTGCAGCAATGTGACTAGGGGCAGCCGTGATGCTGGTTTTGGCTCAGTTCCATAGCCCTAAGTCACAAGGAATTTAAACAAGATGCCCAGCACCTCTCTGCAGACGTCACTACCAAGTTCTTCTGTAGGGCAACAATTCTTTTCATTTTTCCAAATAAACTTCACATATAATGAACTAGATTCTTCCAGCTGCCTCCTAGGAAAAATTCAATATATGAGGAGCTAGAGTAAAATTTTCTATCCATAAATAGATATCTCCAGTATATTTGTATTGGTGAAATGCAAAATAAATTAGAAAATATTTCCAGAAAGGAGAGAGTCATAAGATTACATTTTTCTTTTCAATAAATATTAATTTTGTGACACAAGTCTACAATTAAAAATTTAAGTAACTGAAGAGAGATTTTAGCTAATCTGTGAATACAAGTCTACAGAGGTTAAATATATTTTATGCAAATGTGTCTCATATACAAACATAGCACAAATATACTGCTTTTTAATGACCAAGAATATTCTTACATTGTCTTCCATTTTTCTTGTTTGATTCTCTTGTAATATACTTACATACTTCTTGAATCTATACTATACATATATATACACACACACACACATGATTATACTTCCTTGTACTATACTTATATGTATTTCCTCTACACTTTAGCTGTACTAGATAACATGTTCTCCAACATGGCTTATGCATCCCTGACTCTATAATGCTGCTAATTCTGTTTCCTCCACTGAGAATTCTATTCCACAAACTGTCAAAACACTTCCCTGATATTTCTCAGCCCAATTCAAATGCCATTGAGCTAAAATATTTGTCTCCTCTTAACCCCTTATAATATTTTATTTGTGCTTCTCTAACTTTTTAATAGTATTAGTATATACACCATTATATTACTCTACATCTACAAAATTATAGAGACTGATGAAAAGAATTACGTCTCATTCATTTTTAATCTCTGTTAAAGCCAAGAGCAAAATTTTAAAGATAATCCATGCTCAAAAAAAAAAAATGCATTGATGGAACAAAGAAATAAATGAGCTAATGTATTTAGCATGCATGCTGATTGTATAGAAAACTTTTTGAAGAGCAGAGGAGCAAAAAATAAGAATCTTTTAAAGCATTCATAATCCATGCATGTCTTTTGTACACCGTGTAAGTGCAAATAAAATATGTACACAATTTGTATTTGCAAAAATATCATTTGTCTATTTCGGAATATACCACATTGACTTAGTATTACCGTATATCATGATTGAATGTGTGTCATTATAATATTTTTCTACATACGTTTTAGATAGTAATTCATTATGTAGTCACAATATACTTTTAGATAATCTTCTGCTACATATTTTGATTGCTTCTCATTTTTCTGGCTCTATCTCTCCTACTGTGTTCTAATTGTTTTAGAAATATAAATAATTCTCTACCTCTACTGCTAGTTGCATGCTAAAAAAAATGTGTTTTTTACCATTGTCTCTCACCTGAAACATTGCATCAGCCTGCTAACTGTTCTGCTTGTTTTCACTCTCAGCCTTCTCTAAGACATTCTCAACCAAGCACACAGAGTGATTATATCATCTGTCAGTTCATGCCTCCTATTTACTCAGAATATTCCAATGTCTTTCTGTTTTTTGCAGAGTAAAAGCCAAAGTCCAATTAACAGAGACTAGAAGACTGTATTTGAAACTCTACTCCCATCCTCCCCCTCATTATTTTTCTGGTCAAATTTATTGTTTTCCCCTCTCCCACCCTACTCCAGCCACATTGGTCTCTTTGCTCTCCCTCAAAGATACTAACTATTCTGCCTCAGGGCCTTTGCACTCGCTGCTCCTTTAGGTGGTAAACCAATCTCCACACCTAGCTAAATCAAAACTGTCTGCTTTGAACCCCATTGCATTTTGTTCGTATTAAAGCCATTCAAGTATGTTCACACTCTCCTCTCCTTTGCATCCTTACAGAAATGTCAACTCAGTAAGGCCTTCAAATCATAGACCATATCTCAAACACCACGTCACCTTTGCCATAGACTTTTCACCATATTTCATATTTAATTTGTTTCATGTACTTCTACTTTATAGACTCTACGTTTCGTAAGATTAGAGATTTATATTTGCTCTATTCATATTGTATCCCCAGCTGCTAGAACTATGTATCTGACACATAGCAGGTACCTAATAAATATTGGTTGAATAAGTAGATGTTATGATTAATTGACTTTAGCTACATCTGTGCTTCTATTCAAGATACTGAGAAAAAAGTGCTCTTGTCTCAACTATTTACAGTCAAAATAGAAGTCCCCGTAACTGATAAATCCAAGCTTGTCCTTCTATCTCTAAAACCTCCGTATGCTTTAGCACATTGTATGCTCACAGTTAGCAGACTACTCACAAGCACATCCACACGTCTGCTCCCACTCGCTGTGTTGTATGTTTAATAGAATCAGTTGTGTTTGTTCCCAAAACTGTCCCTGTCAGTTGCACTTGTTATGTTGTAATTGTACAATTTGATTAAACATTAGTAAACCAATAGACTATGAATCTGCAAATAGAATTATAGTACTATGAAAATGCCATTGAATGTTTTAGTAAGACTCAGTAAAGGCAAGTGACTAACAAATGTCAAATATGAATATAAAATATTTGAAAAATAATAAAAATATAGAAAATGGACATACCCATTGCTTTAAAACTTTAAGTACTTACTCTCTCCCTGCCAAATGAAACCCTAAATATTATAGATGATTCAATATGGGTATGATTTAAATAAAAAAATATTATAGGGAACTTCAGTCATCAAAAATACATGCAAACAAAAAGCTTTAGCCCATGTCAGAATGTATACTTATATGTTTAAAGTTAAAACAAAACATTGAGGCGCACACACACGTGTATGTACACACACAAACACATTTTTTGTTTAATCTATTTTATTGTCTAACTTACCACAAATTTTAAGAGTAATAACAGATTTATGTAATCTTTCTGCCCCTCGGTTATTTTATCAACAAAATGAGGAAAATACAAATCGTGCTGCCTACAACAAAGATCTATTAAGAATAAAACAAAGTTATATATCACAAAGTGCCCTGAAAAGCTATTACAGATGTGTAAGCTGGTGTCATAATTAAATGGATTTAAGGAAAAGCTGAAAGTAATAAAAGACACCTTTACTTCTTCATTCCCCTTAGACGTATTCTTTTCTGGAATTATCGAGGCATTTTCACATAATACTGTTCTAAACTTGAAATTCAAATGCATCAGGCATTCCAAGCATAACTGGAACAAATTCAAATGAACATCAGATTTCCATTTAAATCCAATTTTACTCACTTTCTCCTTCCTCTGTTTCAAGTCTCAGAACACTCTCTTATAACTGAGCTCATTTCTCAAGAGTCAAGGAACTCACTTGGGTCAACTTCCTACCTGGGGCACCAACCATCTTCAAGAGCTTCATCTGTGCCTGCATACCAAAGAGATGCTTACACAAGAGCCTTGGCAATGAGTCCTGAAGTGCTCTGTGAATGTAAATGACCTGAAATAAGGGGACTGCAGATAAGTAGGGAGGTCAGGTTTCCATGAGTCCAACCATTCCAACCTTTCTATGCATCGCTTGAAACCTACACAGGTGGCAACCAGACCCCATCTCACTGTGTAGCCGCTCTGCTGTCCTTCCTGAGTGACAGCCACTTCATCAGCAGTATGACAACGCCGTACATCTATCTATATTCTGCTTTGAGAAAATGAAAAGGGTTTCACAATTTGCAAAGTTTCCAACAGGAAGGGCAATAGCACTGGTGTTCAGGGCATGTGCTTTGGGTTTAAATCTTTACTACTTAGCATGTTGTGATTTTGTGCAAGTTATTTAAACTCTCTTAGCCTCAGTTTCCATGTTGTTAAAAATAGGTATAAAATGCCTACTCTAGATTGAATAATTTAGGGTTTTTAAAATAATTTAAAATGATATATTTAAAGCACCAGGACATGAAAGGTGGGAAGTTATTACTATTATGTTTTAAAAATATATAATTTAAAGCTAAGACAGAATGTTGTCATATTTCAGTATGTCAGGTAAGCAGAATCCAGCTGTTACAGAAATATTTTTAATAATACAATAGCAACAAAAATGAGTGATAGGCATACATATTTCATTTTCATGACCTTACCTCTGTCCTCAGCATTCCACAAGTCTCAAATGTTCGATTTCATCTCAGAGGGATTTGTTTTCTAGTTCTTTCTTTGGACTAACGACATTTACATAAATAAAGGTTTTAATAAAACAACCCCCAGAAGTATTTCACCATATTTCAAGAAACCTGATTTATTTTGTGTATTATAAATAAAATGTTTTTTAAAATTGAAATGGAACATTTTCTAAATGTCTGTTTCTAAACTACCTCGAATATATATCAATGAAATTTTCTTTAAAATAATAACAAGTCATTGTAACACTACATAGTAAGCATATACAATACCATAATTGTACACACAATCCTGATAGATACATTTTCTAAGTTGCTTTAAATAGATTTCTGTTTTTTTTAAAAAAGGCGTTTACCTGCTATTTTTAGATGACTGATTGAATAAAAAAAAAACTTATCACATTACCTCTCCCCCAAGAGACAAAAACTGTTACCAAAAATGTGCTCCAACTTTTCTTGGAGTAGAAGTTTAATTTAAAAAAAAAAAAAAAAACTCAAGCAAATCATATGCCACGGAAGAAAAAAAAAATGGTAGATTCAAAGGGCTTTTGTGTTTTGCATCTGATATCTAATAGACTTTTTGTACTACTGCTAAGCTGAAGATAATCATTTCTCGTCATCGTTATCAGAAACCCCAGAAGTCTCAGCCACATGCAGACCTGGTAATTAAGCTGTTAAATTGGGAAGTGGTCATCCCTTCAGGTGAATTCATCTGTTGTCAGATCCTCCAATCCTTCCCTCCACTCTAGGTTCCTAAATTTCCTCTGACATGTTCCTTTTTTGTATCTCGTGTGTTGAGAATCTTAAGAGTAGCTCCGGTTTTCAACTAGCTAAAAACTGCATTATACCCTTGGATCGACACAAGAGGACATTCTATAAATATTCCATAAATATAAATGATATATAAAAAGAAACTAAGGAGTTTAGGGAAGTAAACTTGTAGACATACTATCAAAGCCTTCTTGCATTTTGCATGAGGAAGAATTCAAACACCAAGTAAAGGTAACTAGAAAGCTAATGAGAAAGGCAGGGCATGACGGCTCATGCCTGTAATCCCAGCACTTTGAAAGGCCGAGGCAGGCAGATTACGAGGTCAGGAGTTTGAGACCAGCCCGGCCAGCATGGTGAAACCCCATCTCCACTAAAAATACAAAAATTAGCCGAGTGTGGTGGCATGTGCCTATAATCCCAGCTACTCGAGATGCTGAGACAGGAGAATCGCTTGAACCCCAGGGGCAGAGGTTGCAGTGAGATCATGCCACTGCACTCCAGCCTGGGCAGCAGAGCAAGATTTTGTCAAGATTTTTGTCTCAGACCACACACACACACACACACACACACACACATATACACACACACAAAGCTAACGAGAAGAACATTAATCCTATCAATCAAATTTATAGCTACCTTCCAGTTCTAACAATTAGAATTCTTTTCAATTATTTTGCATAATTCTTTACACAAATTTTGAATCTTTCTTTTATAAAGTTAAAAGTTATAAGAATTTCTTCAGAGAAA
Source organism: Theropithecus gelada (assembly GCF_003255815.1). NCBI lineage: Eukaryota > Metazoa > Chordata > Mammalia > Primates > Cercopithecidae > Theropithecus > Theropithecus gelada. The sequence goes on from NC_037683.1 coordinate 87,750,565, forward strand.
AGGTACAATCAGCCTCAAATCTTCTAAAGGGGAAAGCTAAATTCTGATGGTTTGAACTGCTGTTTTCTGGGAAACACTGCATAAAAAACTGGCTGGCATGAGTAACTACAGGCTGAACCTTAAAGCCCATTGCACCATCTCTGAGAAGTAAGATACTTCGTACAATGGGTTTAGAGAAAATTGTTGTTTTCCTTCAGGATCGTCAGATCGAAGACAGAGAACTCAACCTGGCTGAATGTATTATTATCTCATAGCCTCAGAAGCCAGCGTGGCAGATTTTCAGGGTGCCGTTTACAGGTAAAACAAGTGAAAGTATGAAGAATGCCACTTGATTTTTTTGTTTTTACTACATGAAGCCCTTTATTTTGAGGACATGATAGGTGCTAAATTTTTTCAATTGGGTATAATCTGAGCGATGCTTAAAGAATTATTTTAAGTATTATTTTAAATATTATTATTTACTCTTTCGAGGTCCAGCTCAAATGCCAGTTCCTCCAAAAAGCCTTTCCTGATAGAAATCATCTTATCCCCATTCTATATCAGATATATATATATATGTATCTTTGTTTTTCATGCTATTACTTATTGATCACTTGCTAAGCAAGTACCTGCTACTCATCAAAAATCAAGCCTACATGAAGATAAAGCATGAATGAAATTATACTGAAAATATATTTCAATTTGCATACACATTTTTAGAAACACACAGAGACAACATTACACAACTAACAATAGGTGCTTTCATTTATCTTAAAGTAGAGATATATTACTGTTTTTTAACTGTCCAAGGGAAAAGTTCATAACTTTGCAATGAAAGCATTCAATTTCATAGCAAATCTCTCTGAGTGTTCAAAAGCCCACAAGACTACACTTCATGAAGGCTGACATAATTTGCGTAAGCACTGTTGGATCCCCAGTATCTTCTAGAGCCAAGTAGCAGGTGTTCAACTTATTTTTATTAGAAGATTAAAGTATTATATTATCTCATTTAAACTTCAAAGCCACACCAATAAATCATTTTCATCATTTTATAGATGAAACAATAGAAATCAAGAGGGTAAGGGTAAATAATTTCTTCAGAAAAATACAGTTTTGAGGAAAATACAGGAATCAAAGAGATTCAGCATGAGTCTTCCTAGCTCCAAACCTTGCTTGTAACTACTCCATTACGTCTCCTATTACAATACTTGGAGCATTTTCTTCTTTCCGTTTTTGTAGTGGAGTTACATGACAGCAAGGGAGTAGGGGTCATGTCTTTATAACTGTAACCTATGAGGTTTTGTACCTTATAAGCATTCTTAAATATTTACTAAATTAGTGCTGGAATTAATGAATCAAACTATACTAATGCATTAAATTATAATGTATTAGTACTATAGAGCAAATAACATTAAAAATAACTAATATTTGGCCGGGTGCGGTGGCTCATGCCTGTAATCCCAGCACTTTGGAAGGTTGAGGCCGGTGGATAACCTGAGGTCAGGAGTTCGAGACCAGCCTGGAAAACATGGTGAAACCCTGTCTCTACTAAAAATACAAAAATTAGCCAGGTGTGGTGGCACACACCTGTCATCCCAGCTACTCAGGAGGCCGAGGCTGGAAAATCACTTGAACTCGGGAGGTGGAGGTTGCGGTGAGCCAAGATCGCACCATTGTACTCCAGCCTAGGCAACAAGTGTGAAACTCCATCTCAAAAAAAAAAAAATGATAAGCTCCAACTATGTGCCAGGTTTCTTTTTTTGTAATTATATTTCTTATTTTGAGATCATTGTAAATCTATATGCAGTTATAGGAATTAATTCAGAGAGATCTCATATAGCCATTACCCATTTTCCCAGGAGGGTAACATCTTGTAAAACTTTAGTACAATGTTACAATGAGGATATTGACATTGACACAGGCAAGGGGGTTCCTCCATTGCCCTTTTACAGCCACACACTCCATCTCAACCACTACCACCATCCCCCATCCCATGTGCTAAGATTCATTCAAATTGTTGCATGTATCAATAGTTCATTCTTTTTTTATTAGTGAATAGTATTCCATGGTATAGATGTATCACTGTTTGACCAAGTTTGTATTGAGCATGTCTTTTTATCATGATGTTTTGACATCTGAGGCTTTACTCATCCTGGAGAAAATGACCCCTGTCCTCCAAGGATAGCCAATTTCTAGAGAAAGTAAATTACTCCCCTGCAGGTGCTCTTCTCATATGCAAAATATCAATCTAGAGCAGTATTTTTCCTCTGCTCTCACACCACAACAATCAACACAGAAGACTCCTGCGACAAAATGTTTGGGGGTTCCCCCCCATACATACACAGTTGAGGGCTCAGTCCCCAAGATTGCCCCTGCCTTCAGACAGCAGTTGCAAGTCCAGGCCTTCAGGGTTTCAACTTGGGGTTCCCACTACTCCCTCTTTGGGTTTGATGAATTTGAAGTGCCTCACAGAACTCAGGGAAACACATATTTTGCCAGTTTATTATAAAGTCTATTACGAAAGATATAGATAAAGAGATGCATAGGAGAGGCCTGGGAGAAAGGGCTCAGAGATTCCACGCTCTCCTTGAGCACACCACCCTCCAGCAACCTCCACATGCTTAGCCATGTGGAAGCTCTCTGAACCCTGTCCTTTGGGGTTTTAATGGAGGATTCATTACACAGTGATGAGTGGCAACTGTGTGGCAATGTAATTGGACAAAAAGGGTATGATCTCATGCTAATGGACTGAGTGGGGAACTCTGGCAAGACCTGTGTGTTTAGATTCTTCTTGGCTTCTCTGGGCAGCATCCCTTCCTGCAGAATACGGGGCAGGAATCTCTCTGGAATGAGGGTCTTTTGACCTACAATCAGATGAGAGCCCTGCCTTGCGCAGATAAGAGGAGGACAGGAGAAAATCAGAGAAAGAGATTCTGTTTCCTGAGGCCTAAAGTACCCCCCAACATTATAACAAAAGACTATAATAAGGGCTCTGGGAGTTATGAGCCAGGAACCATGGATAAAAACAAATATGCATATGTAATCATAACATCAAAGCTCTTATATTCCAAGCCAATATTCCCCTACCCTAATCACCCAGGGCCAGGTACCAGACACTACTTACACCCCAAAACCTGCTAAAATTACTAAAACCAGCCAATCCTAAGCCTGCTGGCTCTGCCTCACATATTCCCTCCTGTGGAAACTACAATAAGGGTTCATGTTCTTATTTTTCTCCCCTCTCTCTGCTTGCTGATTAACCCTGATGCTTCCTCATGGGCCCTGCATGGCGTGGCATGCCCCTCCTTTTACAAACTGTAACAAACCACCATTTCAATGGCAGTCACCTCCTGATCTGTTGGTCTCATCATACTTAAACAATAATAAAATCTACGCTTTGAAACAACACTATTTAAATTTGTGGCCATTATGGATAAAGGTGCTATGAATATTTGTGTACAGATTTTCATGTGAACACAGCTTTTCATTTCTCTGGGGTAAATGTGTAGGATTGCAATTGCCAGATCACACAGTAGTTGCCTGTCCAGGCTCTCTTTCCAGTGCTTACAGAATCCTCACAGCAACTCTGTGATGTTAATGCTATTATCATTCCCTTTTTAAAATGATGGAATTGAAGCACAGGGTTCAGTAATTTGCTAAAGATCTATAGTGTGTAACTATTCTAATGCTACCAATAAGAATAAATATTTTACTTTGTGATATCATGTATCAGTTGTGACCACCATAAGTGCACTATGTATTTTCCAGCATCTCTGGGTTAACATGGCAAAATAATAATAATAATAATAATAATAATAATTTACCTGCTTTTTAAAGAAAAACCTAAGGCTCTCATTTAGCCCATTTGTGTCTTGGGATATATAACAGATAGTTTAAAGAATAAATTTTGACAAAGTTTAGTCAGATGTTATACTCTTTTCTCCGCATTGCAAACATTTTCAAATTCCCCTGCTATCATTGTAACAATATACATCTTATACCAAATGGAAAGGCATTATTCTGAAAGAAGAGCGGAGTGAATGTGCAGCATTTGCTGCCCAATTGGAGAAGTTTGTCCTTGAGCTCTCAAGGAGTGGCCTCATCAGGGTCTTCGGGCTTCTTGTCTTATGCGCACTGAAAACGTTCCCAGCTGGATCTAAGTAAGAAATTGACAGGAGGGCCATCACTTAAATCCATACTTGTCCTTGCCAGTGTCCACAACAAATAGCTAAAAGATGAAGGATTTCCACTCTAACCAAAACTGCACAAATGTTACAAAAGGATATGTTAGATAACACCAGATGGCATAATCCTTTGGTAATTAAGAAGTATTTTAGAAGGTTGGAATAACAATTTCTATGGGGCCAAATACGGACAAAGCAACTCAAGGCCAATTTGAAACTCTGCACAGAGGCCATGCTCCTTTTCTTCTTGTTGTTGTTGTTTTTCTTGTAGTACTTCTGCCTTTAAAAATGTTTTTAAATTATCAACTATTTCAGGCAAGTAAAATATTTTAAGTAATAATATAGTGAACACTCTTGCATCCTCTACCATCTAAAAAAATAAAACACTAGACTTTCAACTCCTGGGTGGATTCCTGTACAACCTTATTCTTCTTTGTCCCTAGAGATAACCACTTTCCTGAATTTTGAATTATCCTTCTCAAATGTGATTTTATTCTTTATATATATATACACATATATATATATATATATTTATACACACACACAATAAAAGTCATACATGGGTATTAATTTGTATACACATGGCTTCCTGCTGTCCATATCCTTCTGTAACTTACTTTTTTTCACTGGAAATATATATATATATATATATATATTGAGTTTTATATACTTTTGAGTTTTATCCATGGTGGTACATTGGCTCTACTTTTTTCATGTTCACTGCTGAATAATGTTGCATACTTCAATGTATTAATCTATCATATGTTTTTGGATGCTTAGATTGTTTTAAACTTTTGCAATTACAAATAATGTTGCCATAAACATTTATGTATAACTGATTGAACAAATCTATCTTAAGGAAATATGCCTAATAATTGCTATTGCTGGGTCATAGCCATGCACTCATTTAACTTTATCAGGGATATCCTTTTCCATCCTAGCAAGAATCAGATGGCACATTCAAACTGGAAAATTTAAGGAGAATTTAATAAAGACTACTCAGTAGGTATTGCCAATGTTTAGAGACCTAAAAAATAGTGCAATACTCTGGCATTAGCAAGAACAGAGAGTCATCACCATTTTAAAGCCTCATGTAGCAAGGAGAGAAAACAGAAGGATCTGGAGCACATAACTTTATGGAGAGAACTGTCTGACGGGATCTGTGGTTTAAGGGATAGGACACGCAAACACATGTGAGAGTGGCAAGAAGATAATTACCATGACCTTACTTCCCTTACATCCTCCAGTCTACAACTGAACCCAACTGTAAGCCAGAAAACCGGGGAGCTTTCTTGAAGTAAGGTCAACCCCCTAGAGCAAAAAGCTATGCAAAGAAAGATGGGAAGTGGATGTGGAGGAGTAAATAGAAAGTATCCAGCATAAAGTTGTGGCAAAATTGCTTTGCAACATGATTGTATCATTTTACCCTCCCACCAGTTGTATATGGGAGTTCCACATTCTCATTAATGCATTACTTTTACGCATTTCACTTTTGGCTAATCTGATGGATGTGAAGTGGCACACCATTTAAATATGCATTGACCTAATGTCCAATGTAGGTGAACATCTTTTCTTCTTTATTAGCTGTTTCTTCCTCTGTGAATCCCTTCCTCAAATATTTTACCCATTTTTTTCTTAAATTACCTGTCATTTCTTTTACACATACCTCCAATGACTTTGACTTCTAAGTTTTTCTCCACTTCAATTTTTTATTTTTTATTTTATTTATTTATTTATTTATTTTTGAGACAAGGTCTCACTCTTTCACCCAGGCTTGAGTGCAGTGGTGCGATCTTGGCTCACTACAACCTCCCCTTCCCGGGTTCAAATGATTCTCCTGCCTCAGCCTCCAGAGTAGCTGGGATTATTAGCCACACCCAGCTAATTTTTGTATTTTTAGTAGAGACAGAGTTTCATCTGTTGACTAGGCTGGTATCGAACTCCCAACCTCAGGTGATCTGCCCGCCTCGGCCTCCCAAAGTGCTAAGATTACAGGCATAAGCCACTGCGCCCGGCCTCTACTTCAGTTTGAACAGTAGCCCATTCTTTATTCTCCTATATGCACATTTAATCTCTGGTGTTTCCCAGTGGTAACTATATTACTTCCACATATTATCCATTTTTCCTGACCCTCATGGCAAGATATGAGCACTTTCTGTTAGCTAAAGTGCCACTATTGATGTCAGCAACACATTCTATTCAATGCCCAAACTCACTTATATAATACAAAAATGAGAACCAATGTGTGATTGTTTTCACATGTATACTTTCTCCAGGAAACTCCACCCTTTTCCTTTACAACTGGCTTAAATGCTATTGCTACGAAGGACCCATTTCTGTAGAGTCTAACATTAAACTACCAAATATATAAACGTTAATGTACAGAGACATGGAAAGAAACAGATAATGTATTATGTGAGGAATCCTTAAATAGCAATTCAATAAATTACTCTGGTGACGTTAAACATGTTCCTGTTTGTTCAATAAGTAAGCAGTAATTTCCAGGATGTTGAATGATAACTGTGAAATAATTGGAAAAAAAGTTTGAAAACAAAAACTATCTTATATTTCAGTTTGGAGTAATTGAAATAAATATACATTGATGTTTTTAAGAAGAAATTGATCATAAGAGAGTTTGGTCAAAGATTTGACTAACATTAAAAGATGATAGCCTCTAAAATTATTTTTGACTCAGGTTTTTGTTCTCCCTCTTTGAATGTTGAAACCGATGTTAACAGAGAGCTACCAACTCATCAAGAAAAATTATAATAATTCATACAATTTACATGCAAGTTGGTGGCTTGCTATTTTCAAATAAGGATTTTTTTTTAAATTAGTCTAAAAAGTATGATAGTTTTCTCAAACTGAAAGCTTCTTTTCCAGAAAAATATGCTATGTGATTCAAATTCTTTTAGAAGAGCTATTGACCAATGCCCTGAAAGCACTGCTATGTTATGTATTTTAAAAATCAACGCTACAATTAAAGCCATAAAGTGAAATATTTTTTTCTGGAAATCCAGCAATATAGCTATGAAAAGAACAAAAGCTATGAAATAATACAACAGATGCAGCTGAAGCATTCTTAGAGGGACATTAATAGCTTATTCCCTATAGGAGAAAAGAAGAAAGATATAAAGCTAATAAACTACATTTATATCTTAAGAAGTGAAGGGGAAAAAAGCAAATTAAATACAAAGTAAACAGAATAAAATGGGAGGAAACAAAAAATACAGAAATTAGTGAAATAATGAACACACATTATAAAAAAAATAGTCATTTGTTTCTTTGAAAAGATTACTAAAATTGATGAAAATTATCACAAGAATCATCAAGAAAAAAGAGCAAAGCACAAACTTTCGATATCAACATTGAATAAAGGGCTGTACCCATAGATTTTACAGGCCTTGCGATTGTAAAAGGTTATCATGAGTACTTTATGCTGATAAATGCAGCAATATAGATGAGATGCACAAATCCCTTGATACATACCATTTACCAAAACTGACACAAAAAAAACAAGATTACGATAACATATCTAGGTGGATTAAACAAACCAGATTTGTTCATATAAAAAGTTGAAGCAAGCCCAGATGTCATCACTGGTGCATTTACAGAAGAAATCACATCCATTCTATACAGATTGGTTCAGAAAGTAGAAGAGGAGAGAACATTTACCAACCGTTTTATGAGGTCAGAATAATTCTGATACAAAAGTCAGACAAGAACATCATCAGAAAAGAAAACTACAGACCAATATCCTACAATCATAGACACAAAACTCCTTAATTAAATATTGGCAAATCAAATCCAGAAATATATTTTAAAATACTAAAATATAATATATAATGGAACAATATATGTAATATATTATATAATGGATAATATATAATGGAAAAATAGCATTTAACCTAAAAAATGCAAGGTTGGTTTAATTTTTGAAAATCAGCAAATATAATTTATAATTTATGACATCCACAGATTAAAAGGGGAAAATATTATATAATACAGATGCTGAAAAAGCATTTAACATAATTCAATTTCCATTTAGAATTAAAAAAAAAAAAAAAACTTCACAGCGAACTGGGTATAGAAGAAAATCTTCTTCAGCCTGACAAAAGTCATCTATATAGAACCTACATTCCCTGTCATATTTAATGAGTAAATTTTGAAAGCGTTCTCTCTACGATCTGGAATAAGACAGGAATGCTTTCTCTCACAACTTTTATTCAATGTTGTACTGGAAGCCCTAGTGAGTACAATATGGTAGTAAATTAAATTCATGGTTTAAAATTGTAAAGAACGAAAGAAAACTGTCTTTATTTAAAGATAGCATGATTATGTAGGATGCTATGAAGAATTTGTAAAAAATTGTCACAGCTATTAAGTAAATTTAACAAAGTCACAAGATATAAAATTAACGAAAAAAATCATTCGCATTTCTTTATACTAACAATAAAGAATTGGATAATGAAATTAAAATTGCTGTATAATAATGTTTACAATTGCTCACCAAAATATAAAATATTCAGTATAAGTTTAACAAAAGATATGTAGTATCTGTGAATGAAAACTATGAAATATTGCTGAGAGAAATCTTAAAAGGCTTAGAAATGTAATTATACATAAATTAAAATTAATGTACAATAATATTTACAGTTACTCACCAAAATATGGAATACTCAGGATAAGTTTAACAAAAGACATGTAGTATCTCTGAATGAAAACTATAAAATATTGCTTAGAGAAATTTTAAAGGGCTTAGAAATGTAGAGATACACCATATTTAAGGATTTGGAAAACTCAATATGCTAGAATGTCAATTGTCACCAAATTCATCGATAGATTCAATGCACTTCTAAGCAAAATTCCAGCAAAAAACTTCCTGTAGATGTGAACAATCCTATTTTTAAATTTATTTGGAAATGCAAAGAACCTAAAATAACCAAATTTATCTTAGAAAAGAAGGATGATATAGGAAGAATACCTGCCTTCAAGACTTACTTTAAAATTACAGAAATAAAGGGAGTATAATATTGGCAAAATAAGAGAAGTATATCAGTAGAATAGAATAGAGACTCCAGAAATAAACCCATACATATATGGTAAAATGATATACACTAACAGACCCCAAACAATTCAACGGGGAAATGAAAGTTTTTTTAACAAATGGTTTTGAAAAATATCCACATATTCACACTGACCTCATACCATCCACAAAAATTAATTTTATATATATCTTGGATCTAAATGTAAAACTAAATCTACACAGCTTTCAGAAAATAAAGTATAGGGAATATTTTTGTAATTTGGGAGTAGGCAAAGATTTCTTAGAGAAGAAACAGAAAACACTCATCATAAAAGAAAGAAGTGATAAATTTGAATTCATCAAAATTTAAAACTCCTGCTCATTGAAAGAAATAAAATGTTGAGAAAATATATATACTACATGAGACAAAATATTTGTGTCCTATATATCTCATTTGTCTCTAGAATATACAAAGAACTAACTCCTACAACTCATTAATAACAAGAAAAACAACTTCTCCACCAAAGAAATGGGAAAATGACTTGAAGAGACGCTTCACAATATAAGATGTGTGAATTGCACATATATGCATGAAAAAGTAATCAACATCATTTGCATCATTAAAATTCGAATTAATGAGATATCTTTATAGTGTTACTAGAAGTTAAACAGAAAAGACAACATTAAATGTTGGTGAAGATGTGGAACAATCAGAGTCCTATTTCCAATGGGAAGGTAAAATAGTAAAATGTCTCTGGAAATCTAGTACTTTCTTAAAATGTTAAACATACATCTACCCTTAGAACCAACCATTCTACTCTTGGATATGTATCTAGACAAATGAAAACATATGATCACAAAAAGCTTTGTATAGGAATGTTTTTAGCAGCTTCTCTTTCTGTTATAATAACTCCAAACTGGAAAACAGCCTGGTTTCCATAAATAGAAAAACTGACAATTCTGTGGCATATTCATACGATGGAATAATACTCAACAATAAAAATGAACAAATTACAAATATGAGCAATTACATGGATAAGTTCCACAAATATTTTGCTGAGTGAATAAAATCCTCATATAAAATAGTTAATACTATGATTCTATCTACAGAAAGATCTAGAAGGCAAAACTACACTATGATGATAAGAATTAGATCACTGATTGTTTCTGGAGGCTGGAGATGAACTGGGAAGGATTATGAGAGAACTGATGGAAATATTTCATTTCTTGATAGTAGTACAAGTTAATGAATATGTGCATTTTTCAACACTCATGAAATGGTACACTTAAGATCAACACATTTTATGATATGTAAATTGGATTTCAGTTCAAAAAATTTGTTTGCCTTGTATGGTGATCAGTTGGCATTCAAGAAAAAAATATGAGTTAAAACTAATTACAAGAGTGTATATTAGTCTAAAACTTATTGGCTAAAAGAAAATCAATTAGGCTTCTTAGCTTATTTTTCTTTTTTGCATTTGCACACCCAATTACATTCAGTGTTTTAAATTTAAAAAATATTAAATTAACCTTTAAAAATATATATATATTATATAAACATATTAAAAATAATTCTCAGAAACAGGTTCAAAAGGATTAGAACAAATGATTCCAAAAAGGGTTGAAGTTAAAATGCAGATACTCCAGTCATAGAGATATAAACAATTATTAAATTTGAGATATAAATTTAGTTTTGAAATTCTTGGTCACCCAAATAAAAAGAGAAGCACAGTAAATTATATAACCTTCAATATTTAGCTTTAAAATACCTAGTTTCACAGTGGGATAAAAGCTTTTTCTAGCACTTAATCTTGTAAAATGGAGGAAAAAAAGACAAAAAGATGAAGACTCCTGTGGCTTGTAAGAAACTTACCGCTAAGTTTTTGTAGACTTGCTCTCAAATTGTGAGACAGGTGAACACAGTAATTTCCCAATAGGAAAAGATAAAAAGCAAACACAACTTGAGTGGAGAAAGAAAAGGGAGGTGAAACGAGTTTCAGGAATGCACTGCGAATGTGCAGCAACTCCACCACTTCCAGACTCTGCTTGCCCAAGAATGCAGCCAGTCAGGTGACTTTTTGACTCAGGCCGAGCGTGGTGGCTCATCCCTGTAATGCCAGCACTTTGGAAGACCGAGGCAGGTGGATCAGCTGAGGTCAGGAGTTCGAGACCAGCCTGGCCAACATAGTGAAACCTCGTCTCTACTAAAAATACAAAAATCAGCCAGGCATGGTGGTAGGCGCCTGTAATCCCAGCTACCCAGGAGGCTGAGGCAGGAGAATCACTTGAACCTGGGACATTGCAACCAGCCGAGATAGGGCCATTGCACTCCAGCCTGGGTGACAAGAGCAAGACGTCATCTCAAAAATTTCTTTTGGTTCAAATTTTATATTTATAGGAGCAACACTTTTTCCTGAGTCCTATGGAATATGCACATATACATATTCTATATAATTAAATGTATATATACATATTTATATATGTACATGTATACATACATATTCTATATAATTAAAAATTATATATAATTAAACGTATTAAATTTAATTTAATATTTACCACAGTTAATATTTAATGTATTTAATATTTAGTAATTTACTCTTAAATTACATACATTACATATTGCATGAATTGTATTACATATTGCATAAACTATATTACATGTAATTAAATATACATATAATTATAGTGCAAATAAATGTGTTACATACTATTACATACATTTAAATTACATATAATTAATATAATGCATATAATTAATAATTATAAATAATCAATCACATATAGTATATATAATATATATTACACATAAATAAATATATTGTATGTAATATAATTATATTACATATAACTAAAAAGTCAAACAATGCAGAATGTAGCAGGGGTTAGGGTGTTGGATCAGGAATCAAAGGTTTGTAGTTTAAAAACAAAATCACCAAATGATTTACATATGCATGTCCAGTAAATATCCAGTGAACTACACTAGTGGTTTGCAAAATTTAGTATATTTCATTCCTCTGGAGCTTCTTTACATTCAGATTCTGTAACGGCCCAGAAATGGGAGGCCCCCAAATCTACAAACTTAGTGAACACTCCAGGTGATTGTGATGAAAGTGGCACTGAGGCCACACATAGAGCAAGAACAACTTAGAGGGTCAGAAGTTCAAGTGCTGCAAGGGAGAGGCAGGTCATGCCAATGAGTGAAACAGATCTCACAGCACAATTGACAGTTGGGGTGGGTGGCAGAGCAAATGTGACCTGGAGTCCATGTGCCTCGCCTAAAGAGGGCAGGCACTAGGCACCACTAGCTGAATGCAGGGCATGTAGGTTCAGTGTGCTGGAACTTCTGAGTTTTAAAGAGACACTTAAATCTGAACTTTTCTGCAAAATATCCTGACTGTTTTTTTAATGTGGGCCCTAATATATGTAAGGCAAAACAAAGCATGTGAGTGTGGCCAAAACACAGCCTTCTACCAAACACGGCCTATGGCTATCACTTAGCAAACTCAGCTCTTGACATTTGTAGGGTTTCCTAAAGTCTGGCTGAATCACAGTCAATAAGATTTTCCATTCTGGTAATAGGAGAGTTACCACTGTATTGTACTTAATAGAGAAGAGCCAAGCCATTTGATGCCTGATCCTTCAGTGGCATGTCTGACTTTTTAAAATATATACAAATTATGATCCTCACTAACGTCCAACCCAGAAGATCACCAACCTCTACATGGGGGTGGGTAGCATGCATGCCAATAGGCAGGGCCAATTTTTTCAAAAGAAAAGGAAAAGAAAAAAAATCTGCTTAAACATGTAAACAAGGACTTGGTGAGGACCCAAGCCGCCTATTGTGCAGGGTTTGAAAGAAAGGATTTGACTGGGACAAATTTCAGGACAATGAAGGTATTTGTATTCAGCCAACTAGTCCTTGAAGAAAGTTCGGTATGAATCCATGGAATGCCTGACTTTGGGTAAACCATTTCCTGCTGAGCCTCATTTGCATGATTAGTGGTAAAAATGTAATCTTACTACTTTCTCCAATGTTGACAGGAATATTTTGACGTAAATTTTTAGAAAACATTAACAGCTTAGGCTTACTTTACAAATGTTAGGCGAACATGTGACAAAAAATTATATTTCGCAATAAAATAAAGCAAGATATGTAATTACCGCAATGAAATGGTTGTATGTAAAACTCGCTCTCCAAAAACAGGTTATAAATTCCATTAACAATGGCTAAAACCAAAAAATAAAGACCAATTGGATCAAAAGTTCATCTTGAAATTAAAATGTAAAATTAAAAGAGAAAGAAAGTCAAAATATGAAAGATTATTTTTATTATTTTTTCTTACTATGAACTAACAGTTTTGCAGGTATTCATTCATTAAAGTTGTCTTCCAAGCCGTCTATATGATTTGAAGAAATATAGACAAGTGGTTGATCAATTTAAAAGTTATTTTCTCCTTATAGCAAGTGCCAATAATCTATAATTACATAATTTTTTCTTCCTCTCCAGTATCTAGTGTTTAATTTTATATATATCTTGGATCTAAATTCGCTTGATGTGGCAATGGAAGTAGAAATTATACTTTTGGCTGGTGGCATCATTTAACCTGAAAGCCCAACCATATAGAACATTCATGTGGTGGTCAGTATAAATTTCAGGATCTCAGAAAAATTGTCACAATATAAGGATCTTAGACATTTGGAGAAGACTGAATCACGTAAAGGAGATTTCAAGTTGGAGATCTCAATCATTTAATAAGACAGCTGTCTTTGACTAGGTTAAAACAAAACACTTCTGCTCTTTTCTAATATCAATCTCCATGAAGATGTATTTACCCTTTCACAAGAAATGACCTCATTTTTGTACCCTCATTATTTTATAAAGAGACACACAGATATGCGTATTTACAGTTTTACCTATTTACAAAGGGCTTTCAAACTGAAACGCTGCTTCTGTTCTTTGAAAAACCGTTATATAAGCCTGGACAATCAGATACAGCTTGCCTACCTCAGAATTCTATATACAGGAGACTCCCCATAACACTGAAACAATCACATAGTTTCGTTGTTTTGGTCTGTAATATACTCTTACGGGAATTTCCTTGATATATATGCTCCACTTTATAAAATTTATGGAAGACAGGGCAAGAGAAATTGAGAGGAAATGCAACACACTGGTAAAATTAGGCATTTTTTCTTTTTAATTTTTTTCCTTATGTCCACCTAACTAAATGTCACCTTTATTGCCTGACTTTGAATCTGCTGATGCTTATTACTAATATAGCAAAATGTTATTATATTTTTAGTATTTAAAAATATTCCTGTGCTCTAGGCTTTCAATGATGTAAAGTCATCTTTACTACATGTCAATAGTACAAGAGAAAATAGTTTGAGCAGGTTATAAATTCATTTTATAGGACAAAAGACTGTTTGATAATTTATACAGAAAAAATTGTTGAGGTCTTAGTATACTGTGGGAAAGAGCGGCAATGCCCACCAGATAGTCTATGTGATCCCCTATGCTTCCCTTTCACCCTCTCAGTCAACTTGTAGCAATAAACTAGTTTCAACCAGAACATATGTCACTTTGGGGTTAAGGCAGTTGAGAATCAGCGTATATCCACCATACTCTTTTTCCCTTGGATACCACCTGCTCCTGGCAGCAGAGCCGAGGTGGAGGTGGGAGGCTTTATTACGTTAAGGCACTGACCCTTCAGAGTATATCCATTGCCACTACATAAACAATTCAATTTTCATTAACATGTAAACGCTATAAACCGAGGAAGATACAGAGAATAAAATGATATATAAGACCAGCAGCAGAAAATGAAGGGAATAACACACAAGTTGTCGTCTATGAAAGACAGGGTCAAAATCAAAGAAGTCAAAATTTACCACCAGTTCTACGATGTAAGCATGGTAGGAGATCAGGACCTAACTGGTAGAAAAAAGAAAGTGAAGAATATGATGGTAAATAGAAGAATCAAATAAATTTTCTGGAAATTGCCTGCAGTTATGGCACTTTTCACCAGAGCGGCTTTAGGGTTATGAAAGTGAGTTGGGCTCCTTTCAAGACACAAGCTTGAAAAAATTCTATCATGAGCTGAAGAAGAGGACTAGGAGATTATTCTGCTATGGAAGCCGGAAAACATGCCCAAATACACAGGAAGTGGACCACTGGGAGGACATAAAAGACTTAGCTAAGTTTGAAGTTTGACTAAAATGAACATGCCAGAGACGTAGAGCATCCAACAAACTCTACATATAACAGAATATATAGAAGCACAGACGGTGCCACATTACCCAGGTTCAAATCCCAGCTCCCTTATGAACCCTCTGTGTGAGCTTGGATACGTTTAATCTCTAGCCTTATGCTCATCACCTATAAAATGATGTTTCTAACAGTACCTGCATTATGAGGCTGTTATGGGGACTAAAAGAATTATTTTGCATGAAGCACTAGCACAGTGCATGGCACACATCAAGTGCCAAGCAAGCATTCACTATTATATTCCTATCAGTCTTGACAAAATTACTTTTAAAAAGCCACAAAATTCAGCAGAATACAAATTCTGAATATCAAGTTTTATGACAGTCTACACAAATATAGCATTAAAACGTAAGAACAATTCACTCTGCTTAAGTCATGATTTAGTGTTTTCAGTTGAATGAAGTACTTTCTTAAGTACTGAGGCCCTAGAAATTTAATGTTCTTCATTAAGTTCACAAATGACTACTTATGGAAGTCTTTATTTTTTTAAAGGGAGAGAAAGAGGAATGTCTAATTTATTCTGATTTCATGAGTTAAATATCTTAAGATCAAAATTTAAATCATTGTACTATAGTAGCAATTACTTGGAATAAAATATTACTTAGGTTTGGGAGCTATCACTCAACTTTAGCTCAGTGGTATTAGATATTTTTATTGCGAATATGGAAAATGTAAGACAGTAATAGATGATTGTCTGATCTGATTTCTATGTTGAATTTATAAGATAATTTGACAACAATGGGCTCAGCATGAATAAAGCATACATCACAATAAGGAAGTCTGCAATATGTATTCCATTTTTCATGCACATCAAATTATCCTTGACATAGGAAGCTTGAGTTTGTTATTTTTCCCTTCTACTATGGTGATTATTCTATTTTGGCATTGTTCATCTTAAAAATAATAACTAGATACTTTAAAAGCTAAGGGAGGTGGGGGTAAGCATTCCCTCAATTGTGACAGATTCTATTTATCTTTCCATTAATTAATGATAAGGATGTTTAAGCTCCCAGTTAACAACGACTAGAAACTGCAGTATCTTATTTAGAAGATGCATCATTCAAATTACAAATTGATATAATGAATTCTAATGAACACTCTCCTCCTACATTGAAGCTTAATCCCTATTCAAAGTGGATTAGTTAGTATTTAAATTTATCATAGCATCAAGGGTGATTAGCAGCCTATCATAAAAAAAAAAGAATCACATGAAATTTATTGATCTTTATCACATGCAACACAGAGGGTGAGCTATTGGAAAAGTTCTGGGGATGGTCCATTCTACTAAAAATCTTGCAAATGGTGCCTTTTCCTGAGGTGGTCTGCAGTAAATGCAACCCAGAAAGAATGACGTCCGCTTGTAAAAAAAATTATCCTCTAAGAAATGAAGCAGCTGCATGCTAATGGTTTGCTAAGTTCTTATTATCTGCATTCCCATTGACTGTTCAGCCTCACAATGTGTGACTCTAAGTCTCCTTTGCTTGAAAGTTTCTCTAAGGAGCTTTTGAAAACATTAAAGCTCCTGAAAGACAGCTAAGTTAGAAGTTTGACTAAAATGAATGTACCAGAGATATGACTTAGTGAAGGAAATTGTCATTTTCCTGTGATTGTGTTTATGTCCTCTCAAGATACATGTAGGAGTGAATCAGATTTGAGGGTACATATTGCAAACTCAGAAATATCAGAACAATCACAGTAATAATAACATCCAAATGTCATACTTGTTTAGAATTACGTTGTGTTTTGGGAAACGTAAGCGATAAAAATATTGAGGTAGATCAGAAGTGGTTTTCAGTGTCTCATTATAAAAAGTCAAAGGTGCCCTGTATAACATCTTTGGTGTCCCTTAATAAACAGAGATAGAACTGTCTTGCCCTGAACTCACAGAAACTCAACGCTGTGGTATCTTTAGGTTCAAATAATTTACTAGTTTTTAAAACTAGATCCATCTTTTCTAGAAAAATGCAAAATGTGAATAAGTGTATTATTACATGGTAGAAATTATCTTTCTCATGATCTTACCCATTTTGTTTCCTTTATATGGCTGTTTATGTCTTTTAAATTAGAAAAGCTTTACTCTTCAGGTTGTCAAAACATCTATCTTCCTCTTTGAAACTGAATGTCCTGATTTGAGCTGAAAATTATTCCTCTCTCTACACAAATAGGTCTTACATTTCTTTCTAATATACTGGTTGTTTAAAAAATTTTTACTTATAGCTTTATACATATTTTTGTTATGAGAATCCAAATATATGCTTTCTTTTTTCCAATTATTGTTACTATTATTGTACCATTTTTATGGAAAATATGGACGGCCTAGAATTTTTATTTTGCACACATGTTTAAAAATGTGATTGCACGTATAGTGTAAGACCTACTCAGTATATACATTTTTCAACTTACTTTTTCAAAGTCAAGTGAATACATCCTTTCTTAAGATATTAATGAATTGAGACTAAACCTAACTTCCCCTTATGTATGTTCTCCATGAGTTTACAAACATTACCTCTATCTCCTGTTAGCATTTATTCTGCAACTGCTGGGCCACCCATGAATACTATGGAGTTTTTTTTTTAACATTGGCATTATTGATATTTTAGACCACATATTTTAGAGGGGTGCCCTGTGACTTGTGGAATGTTTAGCAGCAGTCCTGGCTTCTACCCACTAGATGCCAGTAGCACCTTCCCAGTTGTGATGATCAAAAACACCTTCAGACACTGCCAAATGTCACTTAGGGGGTGACTTAGTCTATATTGCGCTGCTATAGCAGAATACCTGAGGCTGGTTAATTTATGAAGGACAGAAATTGTTTGTCTATAATTCTTGAGGCTAAAGAGTTCAAGATCAAAAAGTCAAATATGACGAGGGTCTTCTTGCTCTATCATAACATGGAGGAAGGCATCACATGTCAAGAGAGAGAAGAAAGGGAGCCAAGCTCATCCATTACAAGAACTCCAGTTTCTCAACACTGAACCCACTCCCACAATAACAGCATTAATCCATTCATGGTGGCAGAGTTCTCATGAGATATTCACCTCTTAAAAGTCCCACTTCTCCACACTGTTGTATTAGGGATTAAGCTTCCAACACAGATACTGTAGGAGAGACATTCAAACCATAGCTGGAAACAAAAATAACCCCAGTTGAAAGTCACTAGTATAGCAGTCCAATCACAAAATTGTTTCATATGTATTATCAAGTGTGATTCAAACATCATCCACTTAATACAAGCAATTCAAAGATTAGTATTCCATTTTGAAGACAGACAACTGAAGCTAATAGAAAGCAATAGCATACTCCACCCAGCAATAACAGAGTGTACATCGTTCTCAAGAGCACATGGAACATTCTCCAAGATAGACCATATGCTAGGCTATAAAACAAACCTTAACGAATTTAAAAGAATAATATAAACAAAGTATGTACTCTGACCACAATGGAATGAAATTAGAAACCAATAGCAGAAAAAACACTGGAAAATTAACAAATGTGTGGAAATTAAACAATGCACATAAATATGCAAAGGGTCAAGAAAAAAATCAAGAGGAAAATAAAAATTTTGAATCAATGAAAATAAAAACACAGCATATCAAAAATTATGAGATGCAGGTAAAGTAGTGTTTAAAGGAAAACGTCAGCTAGAAATGCCTATTTTAAGAAAGAAGAATGATCTCCAACAACAAAAAAAAATTACACCAAGACAAGAAAAAGAAGAGTAAATTATACCTAAAGCAAAAAATTTTAAAGGGGCATAATAACGATGAAAATAGAAGAATGAAATAAAGAAGAAACAAAAAAATTGAGAAAGCCAATAAAACCAAAGTGTGGTTCTTCGAAAAGATCAGCAAAATTGAATGACTTAGCTAGATTTACACACACACACACACACACACACAGACACACACACACACAGAGAGAGAAAGAGAGAGAGAGAGAGAGAGAGAGAACAGGCTCAAAAAGGAGACATTACTACTGACCTTATAGAAATAAAAAGGATTATAAAGGAATATATGAAGAATTGCATGTCAACTAATTAGATAAGTTACATGAAATGGACAAATTCTTAAAAAGATGAAAATCACTCAAACGAACTCAAGAAGAATTAGACAATGAGAATCAACCTATAACAAGTGAAGAGCCTAAACTGGTAATCAAAAACGACTCACAAAGAAAAGCCCAGGTGGCTTCAATGATGAATTCCAAAAGAAAAAAATTATTGAAAAACAGGTAATGCTAATTATTTACCAACTCTTCCAAAAAATAGAAGAGGGGGAAACACTCCTTAATTCATTCTATAAGCCCAGTATGACCCTGAAACCAAAACCAAACAAAGATATTACAAGAAAAGAAAACTATAGATCAATAATTCTTAGAATAGGAATGCAAAAATCCTAATAAAATACTAGCAAACTAGATCCAGCAACACATAAAGAGAATTATAACTATGACCAAGTGGAATTTATTCCCTCAATGCAAGATGGATTTAATTTCAAAAAATAAATTAATGCAATGTATAGCATACCAGGTAGAACAGAAAAGAAAAATAAAATGATTACCTTATAGATGCAGAAAAAGCACTTGATTAAAAACTCCAGCACCCTTTCTTGATAAAAACACTCAGCAGACTAAGAATAGAAGAGAACTTCCTCAGCATGATAAAGGGCATCTACCAAAAGTTTCACAGGAAAAACATATTTAATGGTGAAAGATTGGCGGTTTACCCTAAGATCAAGAATAAAATACAGATGTTCACTGTCATCGCTTCTATCAATATTGTTTTGGAGGTTTTAGCCAAAATAATTAAGCAATTATTTTGCTTAATTGAAATGAAATGAAAATGAAGTGTTCATTCACTCGTCATTATGGAATCCAATGTTCCATAAGCATTGGAAAGGAAGAAGTAAAACTCTCTCTATTCTCAGAAGATACAATCTTATAGACAAAAAACCTTAAGGAATCCACTAAAAGAAAGAAGAACCAAAAAAGAATTTAGAGTGTTTGCAGGATACAAGATGAAAATGTAGCCATCAATTATATTTCTATTGTAATTTTTACTTACAGTAAAAATTTCTGAGCATGAAAAGAAAGTTTCACTGACCATAGCATCAAAATTGATGAAATACTTAAAAATAAAGTTAACAAAATACATACAGAACTTATACTCTGAAAACTACAAAATATTGTTAAAATAAAATAAATTAAAGAAGATATAAATAAATGGAAAATCATTCCATGGTCATGCATGGGAAGAGCTGACAGTGTTAGGATGTCAATACTCCCCAGATTGATCTATAAATTAGATATAATCATATCTGAATTTCAGTTGACTCACAGAAATTGGCAAGCTTATTCAAAAATTCACACGGAATTGTGAGGGACCCCAAATCCAAAAACAATCTGGAAAAGGAGAACAAAGTAAGAACACTCACACTTTCCAGTTTCAAAATTTAGTCTAAAGCAATGATAATCAAGATAGTGTGATACTGGCAAAAGAATAGACATACAGACCAATGGAATAGAGTTGAGTCCAGAAATAAACCCTTCCATCTATTAATTTCAACAAATGGTTCTGAAATAATTAGATAACCACATGCAAAAGACTGAAGTTGGATTTTTAACTCATACCATTACTAAAATTATCTCAAAATGTACCAAACACCTAACCAAAAGAGCTAAAGCTATAGAATTCTTAAAGGAAAATACAAGAGTAAATGTTCATGACTTTGAATTTGGCAAAGAGTTCTCAGATATCGCACCAACAGGCAAAAACCAATCCAAATACCCATTATCTGATGAAAGGATAAATGAAATGTTCATACGATAGAATATTAATTGGCCATAATAAAGACTGAAGTACTGTTACATGCTAGAACTTTAATCAACCTTAAAAATATATATATATAAGTGAAAGAAGATAGCCACAAAAGACCACTTATTATATGATTCATTCATATGAAAGTCCAAAATAGGGAAATCTATAGATACAGAAAGTAGATTAGAAAGTCCTTAGAAAGTCCAAATAGGGAAATCTATAGATACAAAAAGTAGATTAGTGGTTGTTTAAGGCTGGCAGGGATGGGAGATGAGGAGTGATAGATACGGTTTCTTTTCAAAGTGATAAAAAATCTAAAATTGGCTGTGGTGATTGGTGAATATATCTGTGAATATACTAAAAGCAACACCTTAAATGAGTCACTAGAATAGTAAATGAACTATATCTCAATAAAGTTGTTAAGATAATGGAGTGTTTTCTCTTTTTTTCTTGAATGTCTTCGGTTTTGGATTTTTAAAAATAGGGTGTCTCCTGTTTTTCTTCTAATAACATTACTGAATATGCTCAATAATCTGCTTATCCTTAAAACCAAAAGAAATTCATAGAATTGTTTATAATGTTTTTATGCTGTTCTTTACCTGAAATGGTTAGCTATAAGCTCATAATTTTTTCTTTTTTTTTTTTTTTTCTTTGAGACAGATTCTTACTCTGTCACCCAGGCTGGAGTGCAGTGGCACCATCTCAGCTCACTGTAACATCTGCCTCCTGGGTTAAAGCTCTTCTCCTGACTCAGCCTCCCAAGTAGCTGAGATTACAGGTGTGTGCCACCATGCCTGGCTAATTTTTGTATTTTAGTATAGACGGGGTTTCACCATGTTGGCCAGGCTGGTCTCAAACGCTTGACCTCAAGTGAGCAACCTGCCTCTGCCTCCCAAAGTGCTGGGATTACAGGTGTGAACCACTGTGCCCAGACTAAGCTCATTAATTTTTATTCTACTTTTCCCCGGAGTAAAATATGTTTACTGGTTTTCTCCCATTTGTTTAACAACTTTGCATCAGTGACTGTGCTAGGTGTTGGGAATATAATTATAAGACCCAAGATAATTCCCCTCAAGGAGATTTCATTTTAGCAAAATGAAGGATGGGTGAGATTTATACAGGTAAAAGGATCACTGAACAGGGATTGGGGCTGCAGAGAAAGCTTCAAGCACAGCAAGCAGTAGATGCAAAGTTTCTGGGACGAGAGAAAGAAAACATATAACAAAGACTTAAAGTAGGTTTATATGCTGGGATATAGTGTTTAGGATGGGAATTATACTTATCAACGAGATTAGAGAAGCTTATCAAGAGCAAGCATGTTATATGCTAATGACTAGTCAGGTAGGATAAGGACTGAAAAGTGTCCACAGGGTTTGGCCACAAAATAAACGTGGGTGGGTGGCCTTGATGAGACAAATTGTAGTTGATTTTTGTGATGGTTAATTTTATGTGTCAACTTGGCTGGGCCACAGGGTGCCCAGATATTTGTTCAGACATTATGGGTGTGTCTGTGAGGGTGTTTCTGATGAGACTAACATTTGAATTGGTAGACTGATTAAATCAGATTGACTTTCCTAATGCGGACGGGCTTCATCTAATCTGCTAGAAGTCTAAATAAAACAAAAAGGCTGAATAAAAGAAAATTCATTTTTCCTGACTGCCTTGAGCTGGGATGTCAGTGGTCATTTTCCCCCTTCCTTCAGATGTGAACTGAGATGTTGGCTCTTCCAGGGTCTGGAGCCTCCTGGCTTTCGGAATGGAACCACGACATTGGCTCTCCTGATTCTCAGACTTTTGAACTGGAACTGGAACTACACCATTGGATTTTCTGGCTTATCAGATTGCAGATCTTAGGACTTATCAACCTCCATAATTATGTGATTCAATTCCTTGTAATAAATCTCTTTATATATGTAGATACATATATTAGAGAGAGAGATGATAGATAGATAGATAGATAGATAGATAGATAGATAGATAGATAGATAGATAGATAGATCGATCGATCCTACTGGTTCTGTTTCTCTGGAGAAGCTTGACTAATAAAACTGTTAAAAGTAAAAGTTTTATTTCACAGATTGTAGAATTAATAGGAAGTAAAACAGTAAATTCAATGCTTATGTTGCTGCTCTAACAAATTGCCACGAACAGTGACTTAATACAACACATATTTATCATCTTACAGTTCTGGAGGTCAGAAGTTGGTGAGGAGTCTACCCGGGCTAAAGTCAGGGTGTTTGTAAAGCTGTGTTTCTTTCTGGAAGCTCTAAGGGAGAATCATTTTCTTACCTTCTCCAGCTTCTTGAAATTGCCTGCATTCCTTGGCTCACAGTGCTCTTCTGTCATCAAAACCAGCAGTAGTTGTGGAGTCTTGGTCACGTCACCTCACTCTGACTCTGACTTTTCTTCCTCTTCTGAGTTTAAGAAACCCTGGTGATTACATTGGACCACCTGGATAACACAGGATAATCACCTTATCTTAAAGTCAGCTGATTTGCAATCTCAATTTCATCTACAACCTTAATGTAAAATAACATATTACCCATTTTGGGGATTAGGACACAGATATCTTTAGGGGACAATTATCCTGCCTACCATAGTCAGCAAGTGTAAAACAAGTCTTTCAAGGAGCCTGTTTCTGAGGGGGATATCCTGAACAGAGGTGGAAATAATATCTTCAGAGGAGAGAGAAGGGGAAATGAGGAAGCATGAGTGTACAGATTACTATAGGCTTGGTGGCAAGAAACTAGAGTTCACTTCCTGTGGTTTCTCCTTGATAGGAGAGAAAATCATCATCTGCTAAAAAAGAGGGGCAGGTGATAAAGATTGGATATATTAGGAGAATGAAGACTATGGGCATATGGGAGTCTGTACTAACTGTGGACACAGGGAGGATGATCTAATAATGTGTAGATCCCACTTGACAATGAAATCCAGGGATGTCCTGTAGCACTAACTTAGGTAATTTTATTACTTTCACAGGTGATACAAGGCATCTCTGAGGAATAAAAAATATATATCCATTTGGATTAATTGAGAGGTTCACTTACATACACCTGGGAGATGCTCCTAGCGTTTAAATCTGTAAAATATTGCAGTTGCTTAATGAATTCAAAACTTCATTCTAATGCACGCTCTGCCTGGGAACACAAGCACTCTCTTACCAGGTTATATCAAAAGACTAAAGGGACATAAAGCTCATAGCCATTATGTTTCCTAAACGCAGGAACTATGGAAAAACATTTGATGTAAGTTGAACCTATGATCGAAAGGGAATTGTGGTGCCTTTAAACCAATTTACCTCCACTAAGAAAATGCAACAACATAGTTCTACTCACAATAGTAGATACTTTTAGGAAAGTAGGAATCCAAAAAAAAAAAAAAAGCATTTTTAAATAAGATTAACAAACTTGTTGTCTCATTCTACATATTATTAGGTTTGCTGCAATATATATTGAAAGAAACCTCAAGCACACCATAAGAAAACTCTTGCAGCAGATTCTGTAGGTAATGCATCTATATCCACACAGTCCCACCAGTTCAGTGGATACCAGTCTTCCAACTCCCCAATACCAGTTCCTGAATTCCTCCTGAATTTCTTTTCCAGAAGAGCTTTCTCCAGATGCTGAAGCCCTCTTTGCTACATGCTCAGGAGGCAAGAAGGATACCCACCTCCAGCAGCCTTCAAACAATGACTGATGTGGGTTGGTGTTCAAACATCCCACAAATTCTATTCACTTTCTTTCCTTCATGTCTTCCCTCTTCTCTACCAGCATTTCTTGCACTTTCTGGGTAAGCTACTTGCACTTGATCTAGAGGTTTGCTTTTGAAGGAAGACGGTTATGCTTTACGAGACAACTTAAAACATTGCTTAGCTAAATACAAAGCAAAACATGCAAACAAACCAAAACAATTTTCTAAGGCTAATAAAATGCTATAAATTATAAAATCATCTTTGGCAGTTTTGCCAATGTAGTATTCTGGGAGTCATGTGGGATGTCCAGGTAAGTCATGCTAAAGAAGGAGCACGGGAATGGTCTAGATCGCTGTCTGAGATCCCTGCCACACTGTAGAGTGGAAAGAACCACAAGCAGCAAATGAGAAACCAGAAAACAGGGCATCACTATGGTTTCTTCCTAAGATTCATTTTTCTGCATTGAAATAAAAACAGTCCAAAGAGCTCTAATGTTGACGGGCTTCAGGGGTTGCATCATGCCCCTAGAATTGTATGCAAAAATTGTGGGCTAATAAATGTGTACATTTTAATGGGACTAACATTCACAGTTTCTAGAAAACATCTAGATTGTCTTGTGGCATAAAAAGAAAAAAGAAAAAAATATGAACCTTTGATCCCATGAGCTAGGATTTGGAGGAGATGCTTTTATCCTGGATAAAAATGGTAAAAATATTTAATATGTCCTTCTGTTCCTAGACTTGCAGAGATAAAATGCCATTCTATGTTAATGGCAGCCACAGCTGTGGCCCCCAGAAAGGGGTACTTAAGAAAATAAACATATGCCAGAAATACGAATAATGGACTAAAATGTTAATGTAGATCATTAAACTACCTTCTGCAGAGTGAGAGCTTCATTCTGGCAACCCCTCTTAAATCACAGAACCCTAAATCACGGAGTTGAAAGAGCCCTTGGAAAGTCTCCACTGTCCCCCACACACACCCTCATTTCACCATCATTCAGACAGAAGCTCACCTTCACTATCTCTTCCACCCCTCCCATTCCCCCCACAAAGACTTCAAAGAATCAAGAAGTCATTGCCTTCTGTTTGTGCTTGTTTATTTCTTAAAAATATAATTAATAGAAATCTTTCTTTTTTAACATTTTTACCTTCATTTTTAATATAATTTGTTTACTTGTGGATTTACATCATTTAATTTTTTGTAATTTAAATTTTTTTTTTTTTTTTTTTAGATAGAATCTTGTTCTGTCACCCAGGCTGGAGTGCAGTGGCAAGATCTCAGCTCACTGCAAGCTTTGCCTCCCGGGTTCACGCCATTCTCCTGCCTCAGCCTACCAAAAAATTTTATTATTAATTGATAAATAATCCTTGTATTATTTATGGGGTATGATGTAATGTTTCTATATGTGTTTACATTGTGAAATGATTAAACTAAAATATGCCTTTCTTTCTTTTTTAGTGGTTCTGCCCTCTAGAACAATAGAAAATACATTGCAACTCATTTAAGACTGTTAATTCTGATTCTTAAATGTTACTTTCATGGTCTTCTTTCTTCCAAGATAAATACCCCAATTCCCTCAAGCAAAGTTTCCATGGCACAGTTTCTAGGTTCATTGTACCCCCTTCCTCCATAGGCTTTCATCTATCATTTTTATGCAGTATCAACAGATATCCAAAAGATAGGCAATTACAAATGTTGGTGAGGATATGGAGAAGAGAAAACACTTGTACGCTGTTGGTGGGAATGTAATTTAATACAACTGCTATGAAAAACAGTTTTCAGCTTCCTCAAAAAACTAAAAATGGAGCTACCATATGATCCAGCAATCGCACTGCTGGGCATATACCTAAATTCAACGTATCAAATAGATATCTACATTCCCATGTTTGTTGCAGCACTGCTCACAATAGCTAAGATTTGGAAGCAACCTCAGCATCCATCATCAGATGAATGGATAAAGAAAATGTGGTACATATACACAATGGAGTACTATTCAGTCATAAAAAAGAATGAGATCATATTATTTGTAACATGGATGGAACTGGAGGTCATTATGTTAAGCTAAATAATCCAGGCACAGAAAGACAAACATTACATGTTCTCACTTATTTGTGGTATCTAAAAATCAAAACAATTGAACTCATGGACATAAAGAGTAGAAGGGTGGTTACCTTCTACCACCTTCCCAGAATTTGATAACCAGTGGGGGTCTTGGCAGGGAGGAGATGGGGATACTTAATGGACACAAAAAGATAGAAAGAATGAATAAGATCTACTGTTTGATAGCACAAGAGGGGACTATAGTCAATAATAACTTAATTGTACATTTTTAAATAACTGAAATGTGTAACTGGATTGTTTGTAATACAAAGGACAAATACTTGAGAGGATAGGTACCCCATTCTCTAGGATGTGCTTATTTTACCTTGCATGCTTATATCAAAATATCTCATGCATCCCATAAATATATGTACCTACTATGAACCCACAGAAATCTCAAATTAAACTTTTTTGAAAAGATTGACAGATAAGCTGGAGTGTAATATGACATTTATACTATGGATTTGTTCACTGTGCATCTAGGTAACAGAAGAAGTCACCCAATTGCAAAGTGTATGACAAACTGTTCTTGATCACAAGTTCTATCACCTAAGCCATGTTAGTCATAAACTCAATGTAATCAACTAGCTTGTGCATTCTGCTCAGTAAGATTTTGTAAGACTTAGAGAAACTTGCAGAATATGTTTAAGGAAGCAAATTTTGATTCATCCAGGAAGGTGAGAAGTCTGCTCTCTTGCAAGTTAACAAACTGACTCGTATATTATCTGGCAACCAAATATGACATGGAGCCAGATCACTTCAGGGTGCTAGACTTTGGTTTGTTGCTGTATCCTAGTTAGAAGGAATCATCACAAAAATGTGAATGAGACTGGTGGTCTGCGCTGCATTAACAGGTTTCTATCGCATTCCCAAAATACAAAAACATGGTGATATGGTTTAGCCGTGTCCCTACCCAAATCTCTTCTTGCAGTTCCCATAATCCCCATGTGTCCTGGAAGGGACCAGGTGGAGATAATTGAATCATGGAGGTGCTTTCCCCCATACTGTTCTCGTGGTAGTAAATAAGTCCCACAAGTTCTAATGGTTTTATAAGGGGAAACTCCTTTCGCTTGGCTCTCATTTGGTCATCTGCTGCCACGTAAGACATGCTTTTCACCTTCCACCATGATTGTGAGGTTTCCCCAGCCACATGGAACTGTGAGTCCATTAAACCTCTTTTTCTTTATAAATTACCTAGTCTCAGGTGTGTCTTTATCAGCAGCATAAAAACAGACTCATACACATGGTATTGTAAGTCTATTTGTCTGCCAAACAGAAGTCAGAGCAAAAGGCAAAGTACTATGTTAAATTCTCATGAAACTTCTAGTTAGCCTAATTAATGTGAGAAACTGGTTCTTCTCATTTGTTCAAATTCCTTTATGGGGGTTGGAGATGGGCCATTCATGGTAGATAGAGCCATGATAGAAGTCCTGAGGCCATCAAATGTCGACATACAGGGAAATCAGAAGATCAAGACGAGATTCTTTCATTTGTTTGGTGCTTTTCGTTTGTTTCTTTTAAGCAAAGAGAACACTATAGAGTAGGACAATAGTCATACATTCACTGTAGAAAGGGTAAAGAAATGCACTTCAGGTGGATGCGGAACAAGTCAGCATAGAGTGAGAATCAAGACTTCAAAGGCAGAGAAAGCATCAGAGCTCTGCTTCAATATGCATTTCTGGTTATAAAATTGTGGGTTGATTTAATAGTTGAAAAAATCCTCTGCATTATCTTGTTACGTGAAACTTAACCAATACCAAATCTTGACTGTACTCCAACAACTCACAAAAATAAAACACTTGCAGGGGTTCTTAATCTGAGAATGCAGAGGGGCCAAATTCTTAGATGGGGAAAAATTTTCATTTTTATTTTTACTAACCTCTAACACGTATCATTTTCTTCAATTATCCCTGTGACAAGCAATAAATCACAGTTGTGTTAGGGGATCCCTTCCCTTCACCAAGCTGCCACACAAGTCTATGACACACCAAAGGTTAAGCACAGCACATACAGTAAATTTCGGTGGGAAGCCATGCCCCAGACCTCAGGCTAGATGCAGGTTTTAAAACAAATTTACTATAGCACAGCTTTAAAAAGAGGAACTACAGAATTACTAATAATTCCAGCCAATGTTTACCGGAGTTATTTCTTCCGACATTCTAACCAAGTGATAATCATATTTAAATGTTATTAAAGAATTAAATAATACCTTAAAAGTATATAGTCCTGGAACCTGCTCTATCATCTGGCATCTAGCTACTTGACTGCTATAATCTAATTGTCAACAAAAACAAAACTGAACAAAAAATGTCCCTAAAGTCTTTAAATATCAGGCTTTGCAAACCTTCTTCTGAAGAGTAAGGCTTAATACTTTTGAGTCTCTTTACTAAATACCTCAGTTACCATTCCTTTAATAATAGCATAAAGCATCATCTGTCCAACTTTCCAAAATAATGCTTTTTGTTGCTAGAGCTATATCTTGGGTTCCTCAGGGAGCGTGAAGCCTGGGCCACCTTACCTACAAGTTACCATCTATTCTGAAAACCAAGTAATGGGGATCCCTAACCTATTTTAAGTATCTCAGAAAGAGCTAGTGTGTATCTTCTATTTCCCCCTGAAAAGTTAGTAAAGTGTCAGAGTCCTTCACTTTTGGCTAGAATTACATCAACTCCGTCATCAAATAATCACTTTAGCAGTTATGTTATGGCTGTGATTTTTTAATGATAAAATATATTAGTTAACAGTCAACATATGTAGATTTTTGTGTGGTTCATGAAAAATTTGAGTGATAAAATAGTTGAAAAGCAGCAGCCTATATAGAATTTCAGGAGTGTCAAGTAACACTAACAGAATTTCACCTTCAAATTGCTACGTTTTAACTAAAAATTTAGTCACAGTAAAAAAAAAATGTGGAAGGGGCGATGCATTTTTTTAGAAAACAGTGTCTGGATCAGAAATCTGAGAGCAGTTAGTGAGATAGAGGCAAGGTAGAGCAGAGTTCTGGAAGGATCCTGGGACACTGGAGTGTGGAATGAGGTAGGAAGAAGAGAAGATACAGAGCAGAAATGTCAGGAGAGTAAAAGCCAGTTTTGATCACATGACGATGCTGCAGGGGGCCAATCCTGCAGGTGGGGGTTAAAGCAATCATCTCGCTCCTGGTTGAGCAAGCAGGTTTCCTTTGCAGATGTATCATGTTAGTTTGCATAAATTACTTCAGCCTGATTACATAGTAACACCTTGGCCCCACAGCTGGCTGTGCTGCTGCTAGAAGATGTTATGGATTATGCTGTCTTTTGACCAGGCAATAATAGAGCTCTCCTCAGCAACCCACAAGTGATTAATGAGATGAGAAGATAAAGTGCCCCACCTGCTCCAGCCGCCTGAAAATGGAATTAATGAGACAGAGAGAGAGAGAGAGAGAGAGAGAGAGGAGTCCTGAAGCAGCTTTGGTGTACTGTTCCAGGTAGATTTGGCTTGGCTTCTAATGATCCTGTTTGTGAATGAGTTAGTGCCTTCTGAATTAGTGCAGTAGCAGCAGCCAATTTACAAGAAATTATATACTCCTCAGATAATTACCATGTATACCAAGAAATTTTTACCTGACTGTAGTACTATAATCTTACAGGGGGGAAGGAAACGTTATCCTCATTACTCCATATTTAAGCAAAATAAATTAACTATAAAAATTAAAAAGAAGCATCACAGCTGTGAGAGTGCATTGAAGGGGGATTCTCTTGATGCAGATCATAGCCAAGCTATGTATCCTGGGCTACAGGCATCCATATTTAGGTTTTGTGACATTTCCAGAAAATGAAGCCAATGAACACCACCGGAGTATACTTACTGGTTCTGTGTCAATGGAGGAGTGCAGTCCAAATCGGAAGAATTTGTTTGTATTACATGGATAGTAAGTATTTTCCTGGCAATGGTAACGCATGATTTCTTGTGCAGCAGGTGATGGACAGGGGGAAGTTTCCTTTTTCCACATTACTTCTAACTCTGAGAGTGTCTCCACCTCTCCAACACACTGGCTCTATCTCAAGAAGAAGTTACAAATGTTGAGTTATGGCATTATATGATCATGTTTAGTAGTGGGCAAAATCACTGCCATAAGACTTCTCTCTACTTTTTCTCTCACCTGTGTTGTGGGTAGGGCACACTCACCACTGGCACCACTGTGGCCAACTGGGGGTACAGTAAAGATAAGGATAACATTAACAGTTAACTGGATGAAAAAAATATACAGTGGAATACTATATATTTTATATAGTATTACTTTCTATAGTACTTTATAAAGTAATACTTTATATGGTATTATACATATTTACTTTATATATACTATAGTGGAATACTATATATACTATATACATCAAAAAAAAAGTCTTCTAGTAAAATAGGAGAGAATTACCATAGAATACTATGCAGCTGTACAAAAGAACGAAATCATATCCTTTGCAGAAACATGGGTGGAGCTAAGATCATTATCCTAGTGAAATGACTCAGAAACAGAAAATCAAATGCCACATGTTCTTACTTGTAAGTGGGAACAAAGCAATAGGTACACATGGACATAAAGATGGAAACAATAGACACCAGGAGTTTCAAAAGCAGGGAGGGTAAAGGAGGAGCAAGGGTTGCAAAATTGCCTGTGGGGTGCAATGTTCACTATTTGGGTAATGAGTATACTAGGAGCCAGATCCCCACCAGTATGCGATATACCCATGTAGTAAACAAACACATGTGCCTACAAATCTAAAACTTAAAAATAAATACATAAGTAAATAAATTAAAAGATAAAAGGAGAGCTTCTTCATGTGAGTTGAGCCTACGTCAGATGCTCTAGGCCAGCTCTGACACATATGTCTGCTTTGAGACATTAAGAAGTACTCTGGATTATTTTTTAAATGAATCTAACCTGTTCCACATTTTATTTATTTGCTTACTAGAATGTAAGCTCGACAACAAAGCATTTCTGTCTCTTTTGTTCACTGCAATATCCCTAGCACCTTAGGACAGTGCCTGGCATGCTTGTTGATATTTGATGAAAAATTTTGAATGAATTATATTTTGATTTCTATTCGTATTATACCTTAGATGTACAGTTGCCTTAGAAACATCACAGAAAACAGGCTGAAGTTCAGAAGAGAATTTAGATATATCTGGGTTACCTGACTATGTGATTACTTTGAGAGAACCAAAATCTAAGCTTCTCCACTCATATTTGTTTTGCCATAATTGGCAAGATCGAAAATCAGTGATATGTTATGATGTTTAAGGGATATAGAAAATATGTAATATGAACTAAATGTGAACATTTTATTTTTGGTTCAATGTACTTTGACTCCGCCAATAAAAACTTAATAATACCTTAAATGGTGTGTCACAATCCAAGTTAAGATAGAGTATAAATACCTCCTTCCAGTCTAGTACCTTTTGGCAGAGATTCCACAAAGACCTTTACCTAACTGACTTCTATAAACTTAATATGGCCATCTCGTTTTCATGATTTTTAAGGGATATGTAGGATTTATGGGGACTAAATCCCATGTTTCCATTATAAAAGAGAAAACGGATGGATCTTCAGCTGTGTTTTATTCCTAATGAGAATTCTGTCCTTTACCAAAACTACTCAGGGGAAAAATTCTTTCCTTTTATGAACTGTCTCTTGTTTAAGTTGTAAGTCAAATTCTTTTGATTGTAATCTAAAAATAAAATATTCAGCACCATCAATTAGTAATTCTTTGTGGCCATGTGTGTTGTGTTTTGGAATGCATTGCCTCTGAAATAAGAAAATGGTCCTTCTAGTGATGTTTCTATTTGTTTGCTTAATTAAGCCAATTATAAACTAATTGTACAATACAAAACACTTATATTTTAATTAGTTTCTCAGACAAGGAGGAGTCAATATTGCCCAATTTCACCAACAAAAAAAGTCTAAAAATGTAGTCCAAGTTTCTATCTAAACATCTTCTAGGCCGGGCGTGATGGCTCACGCTTGTAATCCCAACACTTTGTGAGGCCGAGGCAGGCGGATCACGAGGTCAAGAGATTAAGACCATTCTGGCCAACATGGTGAAACCCCATCTCTACTAAAAATACAAAAATTAGCTAGGTGTGGTGGCGTGCACGTGTAGTCCCAGCTACTCGGGGACTGAAGCAGCAGAATCACTTGAACCTGGGAAGCAGAGGTTGTGATGAGCCAAGATTGCGCCACTGCATTCCAGCCTGGCAACAGAGCAAGACCCCATAAAACAAAATAATAATAATTTTTAAAGTCTCCTGGTAAAATAGGAGAGAATTACCTTTTCTTTCTAGTACTAGTTCATAATATTTCTGAGATATGACATACTTCCCCAGGTATTCTACATTTTTGTTGTTCAATCAATGTAAAGTATTCTTTCTTTCCACTTTCCTTGTTCCTTCATGTATTTACCAATATTCAATCAGACTTTAGCTTGAGGTAGTCAAACTTTTTTATTGAAGGATTATATAAGATTTAGCATACAAAATTCACTGCTGGGTGTATTGTAGAGAAGGTATTGCAGGTATATATCTCTCTATTATAGAATGTCTTCTTTGTGTAAAAACCCATAGCAGACACTACTCCAGGTCCCGAAGACGGTTATACTTCTTTGAAGCAACTCACTTTAATATTTAGAACTAGGCGTCTTTTAATACCAATAACATCATTGCCCTGAATGCTGAGGAACTTAGAACTAAATTTTGGCTACTTGAGTATAGGATCATATAGTCTGCATTTAGTATTGACCCTAACTTTGTCTTCCACACAGTATTGTGGAGAAAAGGAGAGTCAAAATTAGTAACTGGAATGAAAAATGCTGTTGAAAACAAGATAGTCCTCTAATCATTCCTAGTTGGTTATAATTTAGCAATTATAAAAGTCTCACCAACTAGAGAAAAATACAATGATCCTCAACTCCTGGTGTTCATAATAAACCTTAATTAGGACAACAGAAATATATGAAAAAATGAGAACTAGATAAAATGTATTCTGATCATTTGAAAAACAGGACTAGCGATTGTCCAGTTTTCTTATTGCCATTATCTCCTATTTCCTATGAATTGGCACCTTTTAGAATCTTCAGGCTCTCATTTTGCAGAAGCTCTCAAGAGAAAACACAAAAGCTATGATGTTCAATAGCTTCGGTTTGGTTTAATGAACCAAAGAGAAGGTTCAATAAATAATAGAGCTCAATGGGCTGAAGTGTGTCTATACCTCCAGAGTCACTTCTCCATCCATTCTCTGCTCATTCTTTCTTCCTGTAACACCACTGAGTTTTCCAAAATTTGACCCTTTTTCATCATCCAAACTGCCATTGGATTGGAAGACCGGTTTTCACCACCCTAAAACTTACTACAAAGTATGAATCAGTCTTCCAAATATTTCACCCTTTCCTCACAGCCACCAAAAGCAAGCACGCAGGCAAGCCCTTTTGGTTAAGCAATATAGTGCAGATACACAGACCCAGATAAGGTTACACAAATTATAATCATGGAGAGATCTTGTACAAGTTTTGTTTTTCATCTTTTATTTTCTTTCTTTTTTAAATAGTACTGTGAAAACTGCACCATTAAAAAATAAAACTTGGGCAAAATACTAAAAGTTAAATCTTCCTAAATTGGTAGCTGACTCTACCTACAAGCTCTTGACTGTAAATAGGAAAAGTGTGCCAGGGAGAGTTGACTCTCTATGGTTGTCTGTGAATGGCCTTACTGCTCTTATTCCCATGAGATTAAATAAGGAGCTTTAATCAACTAAGGCAAGGGGAGGTTTTCACAAAGTCCTTCTCTCCTCATGTTAACAGAAGAACAGTACCCAACTTCTTCCCACCCATAAAAGTTGTCAGGCCAAAGAAAATAATATACTTTTTCACTTTTCAGGGATCCTTTCTTCTATTCAATTTCTACTGCATGAGAAAGAGAAGACAATTCAAAATGGAATTTATCTTGGTTTCTTCCCAAGGCTTTCAACAATATCAAAAGTTCTAGCCTGCTGTTACACAATAAAGTGATGCAAAGCTCAGAATCCTGTGTTATTGAATAAATCACAGGCAAAACCAAGGCATTTTAAAAGAAACTAGTAATCCTAGTAGACATCTGCCAACAGCTTAATGATGGTGTTCTCTTGGGAGCTGTCTTAATCCACTTCTTGCTGCTAATAAAAGAATACTCGAGATCAGATAATTTACAAAGAAAAGAAATCTATTTGGCTCTTAGGTCTGGAAGTTAGGAAGTCCAAGATCAAGAGGCTTCATCTAGTGAGGGTGTCTTTGCTCTGTCATTTCATGGAAGAAATTAAGAGGTCAATAGAACATGAAAGAGCAGGAGATTGAAGTCCATTCATGAGGGTGGAGCCTTTGTAACCTAACACTTCCCATTAGGTTTCACCTTCCAATACCGTTGCACTGGGGATTAGGTTTCCAACACATGCTTTCTTGGGAGACACATTCAAACCATCGCAGGAGTTTTGATCTGCAGTTATTTTCAGAGCCTCTTCAGTATTTGGCTGACAAAGAGCTTCTTCTATGAGGACTGGCTCGATATTAGTCACAGATGTTTAATGTCCACATTAAAGTGGAAAATTCTTACTTCCCTGTATTTAATCCTTCAAACCAAACAATTCTCTATCTAGGCTTCTTGTTAGAGCTCAATAGATGAGATTCAAACAATCACACTTCTCTGTGGAGTTCTTCCTACAATTCCATTTAGATATTATTCTTCATGCTTTCATTCCGTCAGCAAATACTATTGTGTGTCTACTATGCATCAGGCAATGGACCTATTACTAAATGAAATCAACAAAGGTCCTGTCTTATAGAGCTTATAACTCAGAAAGGAATCCAAACCATCAATCCATAAATCCAAAATCATATACAGGTAATCATACATTGAAATCAGTGCTAGGATGAAAGTAAACTAAATGCTGTAAGAGGAAAATGAGAGGACCTAAGTCAGACAATAAAGGTAAACATTTTTTGATCAGTTATGAAGGATGAGAAAATGACAGAATTTCCTGGAGGGAGGGAGCTCCCAGAAGAGAAGACAGGGTGAGAAAAGATCCTAAAGCAAGGAACAAGTTGATGTATTTGGAAAACCAAAAGGAGTCCAAGGGTGCTTGAAGAGTAAATGAGGAGACGAATAAGACTGGAGATGAAGTTAAAGATGTAGACCAAGGTCAGGGTCATGCACTGCATTAGAAAACATTGGCCAGAGGATGGCTTTTTAGTGTAACCAGAAGAAGACGGAGCCTTGCACAAGTTGGGCAGCAGTGAAGATGAAGAGATATAATTTCCTATGAAATCCACAGGTCATACTGTTTAAATGAATGAGGAAGATTCATTGCATAGAGGACAAAAGAAAGAATAAATGAGGATGATTCTCAAATAATCTGGTTTTGTTAAGTGGATAGGACAATTTTCTAAGATGAGGAATGCACTCAATAAAAAATAGATTTGAAAAAGAAAACCACAGGCTAAATTTTAGAGGTTTGGGGTTTGAGGTGCCTGAGAGATATTTAAGTGATGTTGTGATGAATTTAGTCATGTATTCAAGACTGAAGCTCAGAGGCGTTCTCTTAGCTGGAGATGGGGATTTTAGAGTCATCAAGAATTCTGGCAATTAATGAAAACTTTTAGGAAGACTATAGAGAAAGAGAACATCCCCCTAAAATATGAGCCTGAAGATTGTCAACAACTAGAAGTACTTTTTCCAAAAGGAGCTATATTAAGAAACAACAAGAAAATAAGAGTAAATTTTCAGAAGAAAGTATCAGCTGTGCCAAGGAAAATGAGCAGGGAAGTGTCTGTCCATTTGATTTCCTTAAATGGAGTTTATTGGTTACTTGACATAAGCAGTCTCAGTGGCGAGTTGGTGGAAGAAGCCAAACTGGGGCACAGGAAAGAATAAGTGGGAAATGAGGAAGCAGAGGCAACCTCTGAAATGGACCAGAGAAATAAAGCGGCTAAAAGATAATGACAAAACATCGAGAGTTGTTTTGCTTTTTTTGTTATTTAAAATTTGTGATCATGTTCATCTGGTGACAGGAGTAGTGCAGAGGCAGAGATTGTCAGTGATGGTGTGAATTTTGTCTTGAAACAAAAGCAGAAATCTTGAGAAAGTGAGAGATGTTGCACTCCAGTGTAAGTGTATTACTAGTAATAGAAACTTTATTTGAAGGAACCAGTGCAATACACCAGAAGGCATTAGCCTTTAAGAGAATGAAGAACAGCGGCACAAGGATGGAAGGGAGGTCAGGTGCAGATGTGGATTCGTATAAGACTCTCTCTTGGGAAGATGGTAGATCTCAGAGCTGTTGGTTTCTTTTTTCCCAGTACTATTGAATGAATGTGAGGAAGCAAGCAGGGATTTTGAAATAACCATTGCACAGAGTAGAGGACAAACTTAGTAGAGAAGGGCTAGGTAATACAGAATGCTCACTTGAGGCTAATAATTTTAACTTACTCTGATACAAGTCTGCTGGTTTACATAGTTTTCTCCGGTAACACTTACCTGCAAAGGGACCAGATACAGAAGAAATTAGCTGATTGAGGTTAATCTGGGACTGAGGTTTGTCAGGGAAAATAGAGAAAGACTAGGAAGTGGAGAAAATTTGTAAGGAAATGACTCTAACTACGAACCTTAGGATATAAGCTACATAAAGAAGTGCAGGTCAGCAGAGACTTTTACACAGAGGATCCATACAGTGGACAGTTTTATAAAGTTAATAAATTTTACCAGTGGTTTAATCACCTGTCTCTATTTATAAAAAGTGATAGTACACCTTGTTAAGGAGAGGTCTATGCCTCTTATTCTTCTATCAAAGCTTAAGTATGAATACAAAGGTGCTTATGGATGCCGAGTACCTTAAAAAGTGGACTGCATTCAAGGGCGTCTGCTGCTTTAATCTCTATACTTGCCTTTCTATAATCTCCTGTGTACACCAGAGCTGGAGACTTGCATGCCACATTTGTAAAACCCCCTTGCCAATTGACCTCCTAATGAGTTCCTTCAATGGGAGACAATAGCAGAAGGTTTGAAATAAGGGAGAAGGGAGATGACATTTATTTTTCCTTTTGGCCAACTCATTGACAGTACCAGCCACAGGCAACTAAAGGCAACCACGGGTAACTGAGCTCTAGCTGTGTGGGTGGTCATTTCAGCAACATCAGTGAGACTCCAACCTCCTGGATGAGTCCAACTCAGTGGCATCAGTGTGGCTCCAATTACAGCAGAGGCAGCAGCAGCACCTCTAGCAACTCAGTATGAAGAGCAAGGTGGCTCTAGCCTAGAAGCTTTAAGAACATGAATTTAGAAAACAAAACCAAAAATGTCCTTTGGTTTGTTCCAGTCCCTCTCTACCTTCTCCTATTTGCTTTCCGACTTTCCAATACCTTTTACACAATTCCCTGAATCAAATCTCTGCTTAAAATATCTTGAGATGTTTCCGATTGCCTAATTGAACATTGCCTGAAAAAAGGAAGGAAACCAAGAGGATGAGTGGGAAACATTACTACTGTGGCCAGAAGCCAGATGTCAAATAACATCCAGAAAAATTAGAAACACATGTAGATCAGACCTCAGGACAAGCAGAGATCTCAGATATACACCATACCCACAGAAACCTATGAATTCACAAAGTGTGGCCCAATCAGGACTGCACAATTCAATTACCATTTAATAATCCAGCAATTTCCTATGGTCTTATAAGACCAACAGTCCGTGGGGATGCTTTACAAATTAGAAGTTTTCTAGAAAATAAATTGGAGAAATGATCAAATTGATTTCTGTTTCTTACTCCTTTTCAAAGTATGTTGGTGAATTAAAGGTTCTGAAAGATGATCTTGAAGGAATAAATCTGTTTACCTTCATTTAATTCAAATGTTTCTCATATATGTATATGATATGAGTATGTAAATCTCATGCTCTGCTTTTATCTCTATCTCTGTTTCTTTTCTCATAACACCTAGTAACATCCCATTTAACACCCCTCGAAACAAGTATTCTGCTGAATGCACTTTGGGAAACTCTACTGTGAGGGAAGCTGCCCATCTGGTCCGTCTATTCTGGACTCTCAAATCTCAACTGCAGTTGGCAGTGCAGCACACTTTGACCAGATATCTATATATAAAAATGTTCCAAAAACTTTGAAGGCAACAAAAAGATTAGTGGAAATGATTAAACCAACATTGTAAAACAAATAATTTTCCATTTAATAGCTGTTCTCATTCTATATATACATGTGCAGATTTACATGCACGCATACATACACAAACGACAAACTCCACAGGGCAAGCAATCACTTCCGGTGTTATCAACCTCTTCTGTGAAATCATTAATGAAACAGTTGCCTAATGAATGACTGAATAAATAAATGACCTAGAAATCAAGGAAGTTCTTGACCTAACCAGATAGACTGTTTGTTAATTCATACTTTACTGAACTTTTTTACTCAGTTCATCGTTTTGACTCAATAAACACCTAACTGTGTCCTTCCTATGTACGAGATCCAGCAACATTTTAGGAATATAAATATAAATAGGACAGAGCCCCTGTCCTCAAGGAGTACAGGCTCAGGAAGTAGGAAAGACAAACACATAAAGAAATGACTCTGAAAGTAGTGTGCTTAGGGAACAGCATTTTGTACAGTGGCAGGTAACAATGGTAACAGCAAAACCAGATGCCTAACACATCTTTACGTGTAAGTCTGTGTGTGTGCGTGTGTATAGAAGTGTGAAAGAAGAGAGAGCGAGAGGCGGAGGGTGTAAGTGCAAGTAGGAGCATGGGAGTAAGGGAAGGCTCTCTTGCCATGTTTTTTGTGGTGGCAAAAGGAAAACCAGGTAGGAGCAGGAAAATCATCTCAGGGAGCTGCTATGTTCACTTACCATATTGAAATAGAAACTAGGAAGTTACAATAAGAATAAAGCCTGAGGGTTATACAAAGGTGACTCTGAGTTATGAAAAAGGGCACACTTCCTGTGCAATCCTCACCTTTAATAAAGACACAGTTTAATTCAAAGATATGAATACTTTATGAAAGAATTTCAGATTCCTACTACCTGCCTCCACCCCACTCAAGACACACCAGGTAAGCCCTGACTTACATCTCGTGCTTCTGGCTGAACACGAGTGTCACACTCAAGACTCCCAGATAAGAGCAGAGCACTAAAAGGATGAGGATCCCATGAGAAGGAAAGAAGAGCAGCACATAAATTATTCTCTGAGAGCCATAGCCTTCCTTTGCATTTTTCTTGTAAAGCTTCCCCCTTTCTTTACCCCTAGACCCCAGCCAGGTAGTTCAGATATTTCTGGGGTCATCTGACAATTCCCTCGCATTTCTTGCTCATGCAGCAGGAGGCGTTTCCTATTCTACTTAATGAATCCAAAAGGAAAGTAAGATGTTCATAAAAACTCATTTTAACAGACAATTTAATATGAATATGAATATGAATATTAAATAGTGCAGTAAGTAAACACTGGCAAAAGTTCTCATCAGTGGATAAAGGTTTCTTAAATCCTTATCATTAGAAACTAGCAATCCTGATCTGTAGAATCATGTCTCCACAAACTGATTTGTCTCCAGGGGAGCAGAGGCAGGTGCTCAAAAGTTTCGCTTGTATGTCTATTACCAGTGTAACGTCTCAGATATCAAACCTCTTGCAGACAAAGATCACAGGCATATGATGAATAAATAAACAGATTTCATAAAAGTAACCCAACAAGACATTTGTTGACCATGGCGACCTTCACTAATAGCAACTGAACGAGTCTTGTCAAGTGAAGAATTGCTCAAAAAGGAAACAATTATGTATAATATGGCACCTATAAAAATGTCAGTAATTAACCATAAGCAGCCAGGAGTATGGGTTGTGATTTGTAGTATGTAAAGTACAAATGTAAATTCTATGTAAATTTGGGAAGAGGTTTTAGGGATTACCTAATTCAACTTCTTTTTTATTTGACATATGTACTGCTGAAGGCCAGAGAGATGAGTCCTCTGCTGAAGGTCATTGGCAGTATACAAATTAGAACTCATGTTTGAGTCTCTTTATGGATTATAATGGGCTGCCTTATATATTCTTCAGAGGTGTCTTACTGTTGATATGACATATCACTTCTCAGTACAAAGCAACAATCAGACACTCTAATCCCACTTCTCTTTTACACAGATATTACCATTTCAATGTGTGGCTTCTCATTTTGCTGAGAGGTTTTTCTTCCTCACCCACCCCCTCCTTAAATCAGGCAAAGAGACAAGTAACTGACTTCGGTTTCAAAAATGTAACCCGCAAGTGCATAATTCTTCCTGTCAGATTTCCTTTTCTGTAAGTTGGTGAGTTTATTGTGGTAGCACTCAAAAGGCTGAGCCTGAAAAGTTCTATAACATATGGCATACATTTAACATGGCTTGTGAATTAAAAATAACAGCCTGCCATCTGCCTCTGCAAGTTGATTTTATCAAAGTCTAAATGAGAAGCTCAGAGACGTGAATGTTGTCAATTAAAATAAGAAATACTCAAGTTCAATACAGAGTGACCAGTCCATGCTTTTTTTTTCTTCCGCACTGGACTAAAGTTACCCATCCCCTTCACTCCTGCCAATTGAAAGAGCTGCCTAATTTTCAATCTACAGAACTATTTGTAACCATACATCTAATTTCTTTCCTATCTTCCCCAAAAAAACTTTGTCACAAATTTAGCTTCCAAAGTTACCTTCCTCTAGGAATATGTTATGTGTATTTCTTTTTGAGGTTAGTAGACTCCTAAACAATTGATTACAGTTTATAAAATCTTTTCTCTGTGTAATATTAAAGTTATTTTCTTCTAAACTTGACAGCCAATTAAATAATAGATGTCAGAGGGAGGGGTTTGATAATTTTTTCATCATCATACATTCTCACATCCTGTAGAAATTTCTGGAAATGATCTAAAATGCTGAAGTGTGACTCGGAAGCCCACACATCAATTTAGTCGGATTAGCATTTATCAAGCAACTATATCAGAGACATCCCTGGAGAGGCGATGGTCATGTGAAGGGTTTAAGGCAATTGCTGCTTTCAGAAAGCTGGTGCCAATAGTTGAGGAGATAAGATTTATGCCTAAGAAATGATTTGAGATGAAGCCCATCTTTGTATAGCCAAGTGCTTACCTGAGTATACTGACAATAAATACAATAATAGTTCTGAGAAAGGAGAGTTCCCTTTCTGAGTCCCTGTCATTTTTAGTCTAAGGGCAGGAGGCTTAACCTGTTTATTTTCCAATTTTATTACTGCATAAATATTTTGTGTGCAGAACAATAAAAAAATATGATCATATAAAGTGCTAAATTTGTAAGCATTTTACAAAAGCCAGAGGGATAACCATAGAGAATATAAAGCATGCTTATTAAGTAATCTACGTAAAGTGTCCAAGTCCACAAGAGTATCTTGATTGAAATTTGTCTAGGAAAGCTTAATAGGAACACAAAATTTCTTGACTAAGATTAAAAAACAAGTAATTCGGCCGGGCGCGGTGGCTCAAGCCTGTAATCCCAGCACTTTGGGAGGCCGAGATGGGCGGATCACAAGGTCAGGAGATCAAGACCATCCTGGCTAACACGGTGAAACCCCGTCTCTACTAAAAAATACAAAAATCTAGCCGGGCGAGGTGGCAGGCGCCTGTAGTCCCAGCTACTCGGGAGGCTGAGGCTGGAGAATGGCGTCAACCCGGGAGGCGGAGCTTGCAGTGAGCTGAGATCCAGCCACGGCACTCCAGCCTGGGCGACAGAGGGAGACTCCGCCTCAAAAACAAAAAAACAAAAAAACAAAAAAAACAAAAAAACAAGTAATTCAAAGTACAGTACAGAAATTTCATGAATATCAACACTGGGGAGTAAATTTTGCAAAGGACAACTGGATGTGTTCTAAACATGAAGATCTGGGCTATCTGATCATGCAGGTGTCATGTGGCACAAATCTAGGGGGAGCACTTCATGTGGATGACAGTATGTACATTGTATTAATTTCCCAAGGCTGCTACAACAAATTACCAAAAATGTGGTGGCTTATCACACAGAAATTTATTCTCTCTCAGTTACGGAAGTCAGAAGTCCAAAATCAAGGTATAAGTAGAGTAATGCTTCCTGGGAAGGCTCTAGGGAAAAATTCTTCCTTGCCTCTTCCAGCTTCTGGTAGCGGGCATTTTGGCTCCTCACTCCAAGCCTCCTGGCTGTGGCAGTGTAACTCAATCTCTGCCTCCATCGACACATTGCCTTTGTCCCGGTGTGTGTCAAATCTCTGTCTCCTCTCTTATAAGGAAAACAACCACTGGATTCTGGTCCATTCCTAAATCCGGAATGAAATCAACTCTGGATCCTTAATTTAATTATATCTGCAACAGCCCTATATCCCAAATAAAGTCATAGTCACAGGTACTTAAATAAGACATAGACATATCTTTTGAGGGATACAATACAAGCTACTGTAAGTGTGTAAGTGTCATTTGTTTCCAAATTACGGATTCTAGAAATTTGTACTAGGCAGTGGGAATCTTATTTACCAAAACTTTTTCTCTAGAACTTTCAGTAAGTGTATCTGGTTGACTATATTCCTCTCTCTCTCTGTACCAAATCACCCACATTATATATATAATATATTATATATACAAATTTATAAATTTATATATAAATATATACATATATTTTATATATAATATATACATATTTATATACAAAATATACTTATATACATACACAAAATATATTATATACATATATACAAAATATATACATATACAAACTATATTATATACATATATGTATGTATTTTATATAAAATATATGTATATATTTAAACTATATTTTAATATAAAACATATATAGTATATAACCTGTATATATTCATATGTGTGGATGCATACTTGTTTCCTGAGTCAGATTTTCTAATAAGCAGCAATGCACTCAGTACAGCGTCTCCACAGAATCATAGTTCAAAAGGAGTTTTAAAATGTAATCCAGCACTTAGGAACAACTAGTGTGAGTTGTTTCTACTCCTTTTAGTGTTTAAAGTTGAACATCCCTTTGATTATAAATCTGCTTCCAACTCTCGTTATAGGGGTCTGAAGAAACTGGCAATCACTGATATCAAGTAGAAGAAACATCTAAATGTTAAGAATAATAATGCTCATTAAGTACCCCCACAAAATCCGGAAAAACATTCAATGATTCCTATCTTATTCCTTCAAGGATAATAAA
This sequence comes from Theropithecus gelada, assembly GCF_003255815.1. NCBI lineage: Eukaryota > Metazoa > Chordata > Mammalia > Primates > Cercopithecidae > Theropithecus > Theropithecus gelada. The sequence continues at coordinate 87,794,884 of NC_037683.1, forward strand.
TGTTTACCTAATCAAGGGAAGGATTTTGGAAGAATGCATGTTTAAAATCCCATTAATGGCAATCCAAGAGAAGAGTCCAAATGACGAACTGTGTACATTTTAAAGTGAAAATTCACACCACAGGAATGCCCACATATCAAATAAATCAATGTAAGCAATCAATCATCTTAATGAAAGCCTATGGTTAGCAGGTATAAATGCCACTGTGATCTCTCACACTTACAAGAAGAAAACTCTGATTGTGGGTATAAATAATTCACTGTGGTTACATATAAATCAACCTCAATAGCAAGAACTAAAAGGAAACATAATTGAACTTCGTTAAACATCTACAGTCTCCTCATTTATCTTTCAAAAATAGAGCACCCAGTGTTGTGGCTCATGCCTGTAATCCCAGCACTTCGGGAGGGAGGCCGAGGTGAGCAGGTTACCTGAGGTCAGGAGTTCAAGACCAGCCTGGCCAACATTGCAAAACCTGATCTCTACTAAAAGTACAAAAATTAGCCGGACATGGTGGTGCACACCTGTAATCCTAGCTACTCGGGAGGCTGAAGCAGGAGAATTGCTTGAATCCGGGAGGTAGAGACTGCAGTGAGCCAAGACTGTGGCACTGAGCTCTAGCTTGGGCAACAGAGCAAGACTCTGTCTCAAAAAAAAAAAAAAAAAAAAAAAGGAGGGCTAGAAGGATTTTATGGCCAGTAATTAGATACTTTTCCTCTAAAAATCCATCGATGGCTGTTTCAAACAAAACTGCCCTCTATTTGAATCACTGAAGTTAAAGGGAAAGGGAAATTAGAATGTAAGCGTGGCAAAATGGTTCTTGAGATAGCCAAGTGTCCAAGTTTGAGCCCAAATTCTAAATCTTTCACATCTAATAGGACAATAATGTATTGAGTGGTTAAGAAGGAATTATCAGTTGCATGAATTGCACGACTTCTACTAACTCTGATGGGTCATATCTAATACTTCTATTGATGTAGACATTGGGTTATGGCTAGGGCTACACTGGACTAACAGTGTGATCTTCATTACGTAAGTGTTCACCTCTTTACTTGGGATAAGTGTGAAATATCATTATCAAATTTAGTTGGGATTGTGATCATCAATAAACTCTTTCAGTTACCCTAAATCTTCCGTTTTGGAAAACTTACTACAAATACCAGGGCAATACCAGGCAAAAATTAAAATTTCAGCTGGTGAATGATACCTGAGGTTTTCTAGTTTTTCAGCAATGCTACCTGGTGAGTTCACCCACACACACAAAAAAAAATCAGGAGATTTACCCATAAGCCCCTACATATGTGGAAGATTCACATGGAATTGACAAAATCATTTTAGCAGCGCATTATAATTTAAGCAATCAACCTGGCTAAAGAGTGGGGGGATCTATCACACTCTAGTTTGATGCTATGCTGATGAAACAAATCATAAACAAATAACTTTTATTTTTATCCAGTTACCTCAGATGTGTTATCTCACTCACCTAACAAGAACTTCTACTTTAAAAATGAATTTTTTACCTTTGGTTTCTAGTGCTCCATCCATTCATATATTTTTATGTCATTTGAATAACTTTAGGTAAGGTAAAAAACACGGATTGAAACATGAAAGGAATTTGTGCTGCATCTATTTAAGTGTGGCATTAACACTTAAATACAGAAATATATTCTATAAATCTACCCTCTGCATTTCCAAGACTATTTTTTGCCTCTTCAATCTCAGTCCACAGACTTTCCATTTATTCCAAGAATAATGAAACTGTCAACCAATTACCTTCTGTTAATGGATATTCAATTACTTACATAAAGAGCCAAAATAAGCACCAGTTACTACAAAACACTTGTGTGTAATTCAAATCAGAGACAGAGGGACTCTAAAAGTCTCTTAATACGGCAGGGGCAGGAAGTGCTACACAGACTGAAGGCGCCCCATAAAAATCAGAGGGGAGGCAAAGAAGATGCAACCAGAAAGGAAAGAGTAAGATTTCAAAAAGCAGTTTTCATTGAGAAAGCTAAGCTGACACATACATGAAGATTACAGTTGGCTGCTTTGAGCCCTCCATTTCTCTTGGGAATACTTCACTTGGCCCAATACTCCCTAAGGGTTGGTCCTTGAGAAGTAAAATGCCTCAAGGGATGTCTCGAGGCATGAAAGTGATTGTTCTTCCCCATTGAGCCTTCTGGCTCCAAAATTGGCAACAGTTCAAAATGCTTTTTTACGCAGTCATAATCTCAGCTAGATAAATTTTGTCCAGATAAGAAAAGACACAACAAATGACACAAAAACTTTGCATAGGAGTTAGAAGGCCATGTCAGTTGCAAACAAAAAATTAAGGTTGTAGGTTCAGCTTAAGCAAGAGTAACTGAAGATGGCAATCACAGAAATGAAGTCATCAGACCTGAACCTGTTAGCAGTGGAAGAGATCCGAGTTACCCTGAGTTATAGGCAGCGAATCTGTACATGACTGCAGCATCTTCAGCCCTTGCCTACTCAGAAGAAAGAATTTGACTGAGGGGCGTAAAGCGGAAAAAGAGACCCAGGCAAGTTCCAGAGCAGGAATGGGAAGTTCATTATAAAGGCCTTAGAACAGGAAAGAAAGGAAAGATCTCTTGGAAGAGACCCAAGCGGGCACCTGAATGTCAAAGAGAGAAAAAGACATCTTATTACCTTGGACTTTATAGGCTCACCTCTTTCCCATGATTCTTTCCTTAGGGTGGGATTTCCTCAAACACGGTGCCCTCCTTACCCTGGGAAACTGAGCACAGGCAGTGTGTTTACGGAGTTATACACACGCCCATCTGAGGCTCTTTTCTTTTCTGGAAGATCATACTTCACCATTTTTGTCTCTTAACGCGCATGCCCAGGAAGTTGCTTCTGCCTGGGGCCTACATTCAATTAACATTTTGATGTGGACCATCAGGAAATGGCCTCTCCCTGGCAACAGCTGCCAATTTATCACTTTTAGAGAGGCAAATGTGATCATTGCCAAACCATCACTGAACATTTCTAGTGAGTAGGGTGAAGACCCCTCTCCTGCCCCGCTCATGCCTAACTACCTATAACAACCCCAGTGAGGACAGTTTTTAAAGAGCCACAAAAGTAAGAAGTGGTTTAAGTCTTACGGATCTTTTGAAATTAACCATCAACCAAAAAAATAAAATAAAATAAAATGATGGCCCAAAACAATGCTAAAACTAGAAAAGGTGTTTGCAAGTAATTCCTGATATATAATACTTCAATAAATACAAATGTGGCTTTGCAGGCCATACAATCTCTGTTGCAACAACTTTGTTTTTATCGCAATATATACAGGAATAATTATGGTCATGTTCCAGTAAAAAAAAAAAAAAAAACCTTTATTCACCAAAATAGAATGTGGACCAGATTTACCACATTTTAGTTTACCACAGCTACAGCTATAGTTTTACCACAGCTATAGTTTACCAACACTTGAACTAGAATGTAAACTTACTTTTTTGTGTATATCTGTTCTCTAATAATTAAGTACATTGGGTTTTTGTTTTCTCAAAATTATAAGCTTTATCAAATAAAAGACTATATTTTGCCTTTTATTATCAATATTATATGTAATTATTATAATTACTGTATCTAAAGCATAGTTCAACTCTTTATTCATTAAAAGCACTCTATAAATATTTTATTTTACTTTAATTTCCCATCAGTAAAATATTACCATTTTTAACTTCTAGTGACTTTCTTCATTAATTGAGTCTTGCAGCCAAAGATTTAATATGATATTAATTTTGAAGTGGGGAGAGGGACTTTATCCCCAGATGAAATACAGTAGCTTTTGGCAAACCAATATGTACATTAAAAATATTTTTTAAATCTGTATTAAAAATAAAAACAAAACCTGTTTTTAAGCATCAGATAGCTGTCCAGGATGCCAGTACCGAAGGGGCAGACATTTCAAAGAGAAGGAAATAACAGAGAGGTGAGCTGATATGTCCTATGAGCTACTTTTCTGCTCAAGGCATTTTTGTATTTTTGGTACAGATGAGAGGCTGAAAATCTGGGAAGGAAGACATTGCTAAGAGGCAGAAAAGCCAGAAGAGCTTTTGAAATTCTCATGGGCTGAGGACATAAAGTTCAGGTCTTTCAGGCAGCTAGGATGTAAGGAGCAAAAAAATTTTTAAAAGAAGGTGGTGCAGTGAATTGAGCCTAGCATTCAATAGTGTTTCACTTGAGTATTTCTTGAACTTTTCAACTGCGTAAGGAAAGAAGCTAAGAAGCCAAATGGAAACGCTCTGAAAAGCAGATACTTTTCAGCAGTCTCATCGTGATGAGAAAAAGAAAACTAGAGTTGAAAATAGAAACAATATTAAACACGCCAGTCCCAAAGTTTAGAATTCAAGAAGAAGAGACAATGCAGAAGGAGAGACAATGCAGAGGTAGATCAAAGCGTATAAGGACTATAACTTGGTCTCTACTCAGCTCAATTTCTGAATGAAATACGTTGATGTGGCCTCATTCAAGCTCTCTATGATAGGACAAGGTGAATGCTCTGCAGTAGAAAAATCATCATCTAGAACTTCTATAATTTTATTTAAGATATCTAGTAATAAATTAAAAGCAACTAGGCATGTCACAACAAAGGCCCAAGAGAAAAACTAGACAATAGAAACAGACCCATATACAATTCAAATATTAGAGTTAACAAACATGGACCTTAAATGTGATTAATATGTCTAAGAACATAAACAACAAAATGCAAAAATTAGAAACAACTATAAACTATACAAAGCAATCAAAGATAAATCCAGTAACTGAATTTAACAAATAAACAGTGGGATTAATACAGAAGGGATACATCAGGAAACAATGTTTTTAATACAGAAGATGGAATAATAGAAAATAATCTGGGTAAAGCATAGAGAACAAAAGATATAGAAAATATCTAAAAAGAATATAAATTACATAAGGAATAGGGTGAAATGGTCTAAGATACATTTAATTGCAAATACAGAATATGAGGAGAGAAAATAAGAGACAGAAGCAATACTTGACGAAATAATGAACAAGAATAATACGGATTTATAGGAGAATCAGAGCACAGATTTGAAAAACAAAATTCTAAGCAGGATAAAGGAAAAGAAAATCACAACTCTGAACGACATAATAAAACTCCTAAAGATAAGAAAAAATGTTGCCAAAGTAAAAAGACACATTACATCAAAGAAAAAATAGTAATAAAAGTGACAGCTGACCTCTCAACAAAAACAGTGGAAACAGAACATAAGTGAATGGTGCACTTCAAATGTTGAGAGAAAATAACTGCAAGCCTAGAGTTCTGCACTCTGCAAAAATACCATTTGGATGTGGAGTGAGTTAAAAAAATTGTGTGATGTACAACAAGGAAGCAAATAGTAAGATATTTGATATAATCGTATCTAAATTGTATTTGTATAATTATTCTTATAAATTAGACACTCCAATTAGAAGATTTAGGTTGTAAGACAGAGGTAGAAAGCAAAACTTAATTATTTGCAGTTTAAAATAGACAAACCTTAAATATATGACCACAGAAAAATTGAAACACTGGAAAAATATGCCACGTAAACACTTCACAAGAGAAAGTTGGTATAACTGTACTAACACGGGTTAAAGTTGACTTTAATGCAAGAACCATTACTAGAGAAAGAGAAATTTTTTTCATAATAAAAAGGTCAACTTTGAAGAAGATTTAAAAATGCTAAATTTCTTGAGGAATATAATTAATAATAATGTACACTGAAAATTTGATAAGAGAAATTTTAGATGCTCTTAACACACACGCACGCACACACATAAAAGTCAACCAAAGAAAGTGTTAGATTTATAAATTTGTTTGACTATAGTAATTGTTTTACTGTGTATATGTGTATAGCAAAACATCATGTTCTACAGTGTAAATATATACAATGAAATAAATTTTAAAATGCTAAATTTATATGCATGAAAAATATAGCTACAAACATAAAGCAAAAAACTGACAGAACTAAAAGGAGAAATAGACAAACAGAGTCATAGTAAAAAGCTTCAATTCATCTTTCTTGGTAACCGATAAACCAAGTTGACATGAAATCAGTCAGTATATAAACTCAGCTAATTGACATCTGTGGACACACATGAAGCACTTCACACAACTGCAGATTTCTTTTCATGAAGCAAATTGAACAACATGTTGGGCCATAAAACAAGTCTAATCAAATTACAAAAGATTCAAATCATGTATATTATATTCTCTGACCACAGTGAAATTAAGCTTGAAATAAATAAAAAGATGACAAGAAAACCCACATATTTAAAAATAAAGCAATACACTTCTAAATAATCTACAGGTCAAAGAAAAACTTGCAACAAAAGTTAGAAAACATTTTTAACTGAATGAAAATGAAAAGTATAACATATGAAAATGTGTTGAATACAGCAAAAGAAAGTCCCAGAAGGGAGTTTATAATGTTAAATCCATATATAGAAAAGCTAAAAATAAATTATATAAATAGCAGTCTCCAACACTAGGAAAATAACTAAATTAAACCCAAATAAAGTTGAAGGAATACATTAATGATAAGAGTAAAAATTAATGAAATAGAAAACGAAGTTGTAATTAAGAAAAATGAATGAAGCCAAAAATTAGCTCTCTAAAAAGACTAACAAAATTGATAAATCTCTAGCAGACTGGTAAGAAAAAAAGGCAAAAGTTACCGATATCATAAATGAATGAACCTACAGATGTTTGCAGCAATAAATTCTTCTAAATAGAGAAAATAGAAAAAACTTTCAATCTTATAGAATTCTTCTAGCAAAGAAAAAAATAGTGGTCACTTCCCAGCTCAGTCTACTCATTCTATGAAGCTAATCTTTAAAATAAATAAATAAATAAATAAATAAATAAATAAATAAGTAAAATAAAACCTGATAAGGACATAGTAACAATAGATAATTATAGGCACCTTTTAAAAATAAATACAAGTGGCTGGGCCCAGTGGCTCACACCTGGAATTCCAGCACTTTGGGAGGCTGAGGCAGGTGGATCACCTGAGGTCAGGAGTACCAGACCAGCCTGACCAATATGGTGAAACTCGTCTCTACTAAAAATAGAAAAATTAGCCGAAAGTGGTGGCGGGCACCTGTAATCCCAGCTCCTGGGGAGGCTGAGACAGGAGAATCGCTTGAACCCCGTAGGTGGAGGTTGCAGTGAGCAAAGATAGCACCATTGCACTCCAGCCTGGGCAACAAGTGTGAAACTCTGTCAAAAAAAAAAAAAAAAAAAAAGAAGAAGAAGAAGAAACCAATGTATTTCATAAATCAATATGCAAAATGAATTTTGGATATCACAATAAATGCAAAAAACAATATGTGATAAAATCAATACCCATTCATAATTTAAAACTTAGTGGAGTAAAAATAAAAAGATTCTTATTTATTTTAAAAGTTTTATGACTAATGTAAACGTTATACATAAAGGAATATTAAAATATTCCCCAAGATTAGGAAAGAGGCAAGGACAGCCTCCATTACTGCTTTTCATCAACGTTTTACTGCAGAAGGTCCTTAACCTGCATTCCACTGAGATTCAGATGTGATGGCTGGAGCTCTGGAAGCTATTTTAGGCAAAGGCCACACTGTAATAATAGCAGAGCCAACACACTGAGGTCACTGAGCTGCACAACTCAAGGGACTTGTTTTCCATAAGAAACATTAAATGTCTATCTCATTTAAGCCATTGGTACTTGGGGTTTCCTATTATTTGTGGCAACTCATTTTCCTAGCTGATGCATCACCTGTTTGTGAAAATACAGTTCTGAACTTCCAGGGCCAAAGCTTTAAAAGAATGTTCTCTAACCAAGGTTTGTTGGCAGCACAAGTTGCTTATTACATGTTTTTTTGTTTGTTTGTTTGTTTGTTTGTTTATAATACTAAACCCCACAGAAGAGATAGGAAATTTGTCCCATAGATTTTTTCCTAAATATTAAGCCACCAGGTTAAGATAATCAAGAGTAGAACTAAAATTATTTCACTTACATGAATGTATCTATCTTTAAAAGTTTTCCCTCAGAAGCAATCCTCTTTTTTTTTTTTTTTTTTCAGAGGCTCCAGATGGGACCCTTCCCTGGCATTCAAGTCCCATGAGAGATTAGCTCTGCCACAGGGTATGTAAAATAAATAAAGGTTAAAAGATCATAAAAATGAGACCATATGTCCAAACATACTGCATACGTGTTGGCAGGAAGAATATAAGTGTTAAGACAGATCATTTTCTGCTTGCCAGGAAATTATATAAAAATCGGAATAAAATAACTCTTATCATTTTAGTTGGGCAGCTTGACAGCAGTTCCCCCTAAACCTTAAAAAGCAAGTTTGGCCAATACATCAAAATACCTTCTTATTCCTACATGTAACCTTTTACACCCCAATGGCCAGAAACAGAAAGTCCAAAACTTTGAAAACAAAAAACTTATATTTGTTTACAAGCATAGATTCTAAAATCCCCAAAAATATGTAAAATAACTTTTTTTCTTTGATCCTGATGAGCCATTTTTCTAAAATAATACTTGGTCACTGTGGAGCGTGATCTAAGGATTCTATTAGATTTAAAAATCTGCTTCCATGGCTCTTACTGCCTCATGACTTGGGGCTGTTCTTTCCCATTGTGTGGTGTACCCCAATATTCCAGGTCAAATGGGCCAAAATAAAACTTAACCAACAAGTTCATCCTAATAGAAGATGAGTTTACCTAAACTTCTTAAGCCTTCCTAACCCAAGGCATTAGCAGTGGAACTATAAGTGAGAAAAGGTGTAATTCTCAAGGATTTTTAGTAAAAGAAAGAGGAGTCAACAAATGACTAGACCAAGATTTGGGAGATAATGTCACTTTGTGGTCTTATGTTTCAATGAGTAAAGGGCCAAAGAATAAATTACTTTTTAAAATAGGTGTGTGTACAGCCAGACTTCTCAATCGGGCAACAGTGTTTCTAAGGAAGTAATTTATTTTCAGTAATAACTGATAGAGGATCAAACAAGAGGAAATTGGCATAATATCAAGAGAATTATCAACGTGGCCTTGAAGCTCAACAACTCACCCTTCTGACACTCTAGTCATCCTAAGAGTGGCACTTAGATGACAGACAAAAGACACTATGGATCAATCTTGACATTCCCATGATGTCTTTCTTGGGAGACATAAGACTGATTTGAAAGGAGAACCACCTCTTTAATAAAAACCCAGTCTTCTAAGAAAGCCGAATATTCTAAGCAAAAAATAAAACAATTTAAAATTAAGACTAGCCCCTTTAAAAACCAAAAGTTATTAGATAAATCTCTTCTTGAACCTCTAGTTCATTCTCTAGAGATAATTACTATTAACAAATTCTATTTCTAAACATTCCGATAGTTACCAATGTAACTATATCTTGACATAGCCACTTTGAATAGTATGAATTGACAGTCCTTTATTTTTATTTTTTTTTTTTCCTTAGGTTTTTGGGGAACATGTGCTATTTGGTTACATGAGTAAGTTCTTTAGTGGCGATTTCTGAGATTTTGGTGCACCCTCACCTGAGCAGTATACACTGAACTCAATTTGTAGCCTTTTATCCCTCACCCCCCTCCCAGTCTTTCCCTCCAGTTCCCAAAGACCATTGTATCATTCTTACGCCTTTGCATCCTCATAGCCTAGCTACCACTTATGAGTGAGAACATATGATGTTTGGTTTTCCATTCCTGAGTTACTTCACTTAGAATAATAGTCTCCAGTTCCATTCAGGTTGCTGTGTATGCCATTAATCCATTTCTTTTTATGGCTGAGTAGTATTCCATCATATATATACACACATATATATGTTCCATCATATATATACACACATATATATGTCCCATCATATATAGACACATATATATGTCCCATCATATATATAGACACATATATATGTACCATCATATATATATATTCCATCATATATATACACATATATCACAATTTATTCATCCACTTGTTGATTGATGGGCATTTGGGCTGGCTCCACATATCTGCAATTGCGAATTGTGCTGCTATAAACATGCATGTGCAAGTTGACAGTCCTTTAAAAGATAAAACACTTAGTATATATACATCACTCCTCCACTTCTTCCTCTAATCCGCCATTGTTTGTTTATAATTGTAATTGTTTGTTTATATCTTAAAGTAATACATTTAGACTTCCATTACTTGATTAAATAAGTTTAGGAAAAATCTACTGGCCCCTTACTTAGAAAAATAAGTATTGTGTAACACCATTAAACTTCTTCCACCAGTCTTCCTTTTCTCCAAAACTGTTACTTATAATATTATTTTTAAGTTGTCAAGATTCATGTTTATACTCTCTCCTATAACAATAATTATCTTTCTATTCTGTGTATTATAAATCTTAAAATTAAAAACTGACAATTTATAATATTATGACTATATGAGTTTTTCAAATGTATATGTACACTTAAACATAAATATAATAAATCTATGATAATTATATAAAAGCTAAAATAATTGAAATAATGTGGCAATGTAATGGAACTCAAGATATAGATCAATGGAACAGAAGTGAAAGTCAAGAAATATGCCTAATATTTTAAACATATTTGAAATATAATTAAACATATATATATATGCTTAAGTATAGTAGAATATAAAATGGCACAACTTCAAAACTATAAGAAAAATGAAGATTGTATTATACACATGATTTTTGAACAACCAGCTAACCATTTTAAACAGTACAGTAAATTACATTCCTACATCATACTGTATAGTAAACTAAAATCCAGATAGGTTAGAGACATAAACATGAAAAATAACAGTGTAAAATTACTTAAAAATACACAAACATAGATACATTTCAACCATATTATTATAGTCACTAAGAATTGCTAGTTGTATAACAATGCATATGGTGTTCTATTTACATAAATTTAAAATACTTAAAATATATAGTACCACTTTACTACATGGACAAGAAAAATACACATAAATTTCTGTGAGGTGATGTTAGGTTGGGGAGCATCAACCTATGTATAATAAAAGACAAGCATCAAAAAGTGCCAAGAGGGATTCAATTCTAACCATAGTTCTTAAAGTTAAGACATCCTAAACAAATTTGGTAGAACATTAAATTAAGATTTGACCAAATGGAGTAGTGGCTACACAGGTCTCATTATAATTTCTAGACTTCTCTTAACATGTGTAATAGTTCAAATAAAAAATACTCTAAGAAAATATGATAATAAAAAATTTTGTGTTAAGTTTTCCAATGTATCCATTAGTACTCTAATTACTTTGCCTGCATTGTGTCACTTTCTGTCATTAAGGTAGAAGCTGTAATCATGCACAGATTTATACACGAAGAAATTACAGAAGAGATAGATTAAGTAACTTGCTCAAGTGTAAACAATCTCTTGATGGCCTCTGATGCCAGAAGATGCATTATAAAACACTCCCTTAAATGGCCTTTGTATGAAACGTGCAGGGAAAGCTTTTCTAGATATGACACAAAACTCGAAAGCTGTGAATGAAAGATTGATATATTTTGACTGTGTAGAAATTTGAATTTCTGTATGTCAAAATTACTGCAAACAAATGATTAAAGGAAAAGATTATCCTTTTTTTTAAAAAAAAAATCAGCTTTAGTGAGGTATAAACTACATACTTTCAAATGCTCCAATTTTAAGTGTGTGTAGTCCAGTGGGTTTTGTCAAGCTATGAATATTGCAACCACAATTATATTCTAGACTTAGTTCCATCCTCCAAATTGTTCCCTTATGCCCATTACCAGTTAATCATCTCCCCATCCTGGTGTCATTCCTCGACCCTGGTCCCAAGCAACTACTAATCTGCTTTTTGATACCATAAATCAGATGAATCTTTTTTAGATGTTCATATATGGAATCACATAGTATATACTCTCTTATGCCTGGTTTCTGAAATTTTGAGATTCATCCATGTTGCATTTATCAGTAGTTAATTTCTTTTTACTGCAGATAATATTTTACCACTATATCATATTTTGTTTATCCATTTACCTAATGATGGACATTAGGGTTGTTTGAAGTTTTCAGAAATTGTAAGTAAAACTTAGAAACATTCCCGTATAAGTCTTTGTGTGGACATATATTTTTATTTTTTTTAGGTAAACATCTGGGGAGAAGAATGGCTAGGTCATATGTTAGGAATATGATCAATTTTATGAGAAATAGCCAAACTATTTAGGTTACTGTACAACTGGACATTTTCATCACCAATATATGAGAGTTCTAGTTATTATACAAACTAGCCAAAACTTGGTATTGCTAGTCTTTCTAATTTTAGTCAGGTTAATGTATAGGTACTAATATCTCATTGTCTTGTCATTTTATTTTGCATCATTTTGGTAGCTAATAATGTTGAACATAACTTCATGTACTTATTGTCCATTAGTATATTTCTTTTGCGAAGTGCCTGTTTTAAGATGTTTGATAATTTTTCTACTGAGTGATTTCTCTTCTTGTTATTGAGTGGCAAGAGTTCTCTATACAGTCTGGATATAACACCTTTGTCAGTACATGTATAGTGAATATACTCTCACGGTCTAGGGCTTGCGTTTTCATTTTCTTAACGATGTCTTTCAAAGGACAGAAGTTTTGTTGTTGTTTTTCTTTGAGATGAAGTCTTGCTCTGTCATCCAGGCTAGAGTACAGTGGTGTGATCTGGCCTCACTGCAACCTCCACCTCCCAGGTTCAAGCAATTATCCTGCCTTAGACTCCCAAGTAGCTGCAATTACAGGCACCTGCCACCATGCCCGGCTAATTTTTGTATGTTTAGTAGAAACGGGGTTTCGCCATGTTGGCCAGGCTGGTCTCAAACTCCTGACCTCAGGTGATCCGCCCGCCTCAGGCTCCCAAAGTTCCGCGATTACAGGCGTGAGCCACTGCACCCGGCCCAGAAGTTTTTAATTGTGATGAATTTCAATCAACTTTTGTTTTAAATTTTAGAGTTCTCATAAGATATTTGTGTACCATAAAAGTGTACCTACCACTGAGTTGCAACTTGTTCTCTCCTATGTTATTCTCTAAAATTTTTATAGTTTGGGCTTTTAAGTTTAGATCTATTTTGAGTTCGTGTTTGTGGGTGACATAAGGTAAAAGTCTCCATTCTTTTTTCCCCCCACATGGATAACCAGTTTTTCCAGCACAAATTTTGAAAGACTCTTCATTCCCCCATTGAACTATCTTGGCATTTTGTTGAATATCACTTAGCCGTATATGTATGGGTCTATTTGTGGACTATATTCTGTTCCATTGATATATATGACTATTTGTATGCCATTACCACGCTGTATTGATACTGCAGCTTTACGGTAAGTCTTGAAAGCCAAATTTGCTGTATTTCAAAATTCAGTGGGCTCGTCTGGATCCGTTGCTTTTACACATAAATTTTACAATTCATTTTACATTTGTTTTAAAAGCCGGTTTAGATTTTATTTAAGACTGATTGAATCTATAGCTCAATTACGGCATATCAGCATTTAACAGTATGGAGCTTTCTGATCCATTAGCAAAACGTATCACTCTATTTACTTAAGCCTTCTTTAATTTTACTCAGTAATAATTTGTAGTTTTCACTGTATAGATATTGAACATACTCTGTTAAATTTATTCTCAGGAATTTTATGTTTTACATCGTAAATTACATTCTTTGAATTTGATGTTCCACTTGTTTGTTGATATTATGCAACTTATTTTATTTTATTTTATTTTATTTTATTATTTATTTTTTTGAGACGGAGTTTCGCTCTTGTTGCCCCGGCTGGAGAGCAATGGTGCGATCTCGGCTCTTCACAACCTCCGTCTCTGGGTTCAAGCGATTCTCCTGCCGCAGCCTGCCGAGTAGCTGGGATTACAGGCATATGTCACCACGGCCTGCTAATTTCGCATTTTTAGTAGAGACGGGGTTTCTCCATGTTGTTCAGGCTGGTCTCCAACTCCCGACCTCAGGCGATCCACCCACCTCGGCCTCCCAAAAGTGCCGGGATTACAGGCGTGAGCCACCGCGCCCGGCCTGCATTGATCCAGTGTCTATGAACCTGCATATTCACTTATTCGTTTCAGTAACTTTTGGAAGATTTCTTAGAATCATCGGGCTCTTCTAGCTCCTTTGCCTTTACACATAAATTTAAGAATTTAGAATTAGGTTAGAATTAGGTTTTTGGTAGAAAGTTTTGGAAAAGAGTGGGTATTCTCGTCTTGTTCCCAGTCTTGGGGAGAAAGTATTCAATATCTCACCCTTAAGTACAATGTTAACTGCTTTTATAGATGCCCTTAATAAAGTTGAGGACGCTCACTTCTAATATTGGTTTGCAGAGAGTTTTTATCATTATTGGGTGTTAAGTTTTGCCAGATGCTTTTCTTTCATCTCTTGGAGTAAATACATGGTTTTTATCCCTTCTTAATTATTATAATATGATAAATCAAATTTATTCTTGAATGTTAAAACAATCCTACATTCCTGGGACAAACCCTACCTAGTTATAATGTGTTAAGCAGTAAATAACCTTAAAAATATTTTAAAATGAGAATAAAAATCTTTGTTTTATGTTTGCCCATTTATTTCTATGTATGATATTCTTCATTCCGTTATACAGACTCCAATTTCAATCTGGTGTCATTTAACATTTAATCTAGCTTGGCTACTAGCAATAAATCTGCCCAGCTCTCATTTTTCTGAAAAGTCTTTTTATTGCTATGGTTTTAAATAATAATTTCCCTGGATATAGAATTCTAGATTGACAAGTTTTTCTTTAACAGCTTTAAAATTGTCATTTTATATTCTGGAATTCAGAGTTTCTGAAAAAAAAAAAAAATGCAGTCAATCTTTTGTTTGTTCCTCTGTACACAATGTTTTCGTTTTTGTTTTTTCCTGGACGATTTTCTTTTCATCATTGGCTCTTGACAATTTGATTTTGATGTGCCTTAGTATGTGTTTTCTTTTTATTTATCATGCCTGAGATTTGTAGGGTTCTTAGATTTATTGTTTGTGTCAAATTTGAAATGTTTTTAAGCCATTATTTATTCAGGCATTGTTTTCTGCCTTTCTCTCTCTCTTTTCCCTAGGTCTGCATTTGCAACTGTGTGTTCCACATATTGTCCCGCAGGTTAATGAGTATTTGTCAATACTCATTAGCTGTCAAGTATTTTTAATCATTTTCTATATGCACTTTAGTTAGCATAGAGTCTATTGCTATTTTCCCAAATATGTTGATATATCTTGTTCTGTAGTTTCTAACCTGTTGTTATTCTCATATGGTAAAATTGTCACTTCAAATTTTTTTGGTAATTTCTACAGGTTTCATTGAGTTCTTTTTGATGTATCCATTATATTCATGTTTTCCTTTAAGTGCTTAAACATATAAGCATATTGTTAATAAGTGTTTTAGGGTCTTCACTAATTCCATCATTTTTGTCATTTATAGGCCTCTTGCTATTGACTGATTTTTCTACTATCTAATAGACATATGTTTGCATATCTCATATTTCTGCTCAGCTGCTGAAATTTGCAGTCATATGCTGTTGTGGGTTTGGATTTTGTTGTCTTTCTGTAAATGTTGTTGAAATTCATTTTGGAAGGCAGATAAATCACTTATGGTTCGGTTCGCTCTTTTCAAGCCTTATTTTTAAGCTTTGTTAGCATGCTCTGAAGTAGCCTTTATTCTAGGGATAACTCAGCCCTACTACTAATGTGTCACCCTACCAGGGTCACTACTTAATTCTCTCGGTATAGAATGAGGACTCTCTACTCTGGGTGACTGGAGATTAATCCTTTCGCCACTCTGTATGAGTTCTGGGAATTGTACAGCTTATAGTTCCTCAGTCATCCTTTGCTCAGCTTCACAAAGCTTACTACTAAGCAACGACTGAAAAAGAAATCCCTATCCAGATTATGAAAGCTTTTTCTCAGTAGCTTCTTCCTTCCTTCCAAAACAACTTCGAATGTCCCAGTCATCCTTAGTTACAAACTCTGCTTCTAAACTTCAGCAAGCCTGCCATGCTCTGTTGAGTGACTCTTCTTTAGGAGAAAAGATACAGAATGTGTCACTAGACTGAAAGAAGGGTGTGATCATAGGCTTACCTCACTTGTTTCTCTTCTCCTAATGATCACAACTATTTGATATCTGAAAATAGTTGTTTCATATACTTTTTCCAATTTTCTAATTGTTTATAGGGGGAGTATATCGATACCCTGTTATTCTACCATGGCCAGAAACTGATGTCTTTTTTCTACCAATCAACAATAAAAAGATGACTGTCTCAAAAAGACAAGAAGTCAAGTAGATGAATAAGCGATAGATTTATTTTTTCTCAAAAAAACGCAAATGGTCAATAGATGTATTTCATTAGTAATTTAGGAAATTAAATAATACACAACATAATCTGTCCGCTTATAAGGTTACCAAAGATTTTAAATGTAATACCTACTGTAGTGCAAGCATCAAAAAACTAAGTATTTAAAGTCTTCTTAGCTTTCAATAAGGAAAGCTTTTCTATTCTCTTTGAAAGTCATTTTGCCACTAGATACAAATCTTTCAAATTCCGATTCTCTACTACTTGCAAAGATTAAAATTTGATTCCAGTGAAAATAAAATATTGCAAGATATTTTATGGTTGTCTATTTCTTTTAATTTAGGATTCCCATCATTATTGAAAGTTAGCGAGTATGAAGAATTACCATTCAAACTAGGGTAGCCATACTAATCTGGATTTTGTCTTTATTCATGAAAACCACAAGTACAAACACAGTTAAGGACTGAAGGGGTGAGAAAGAATGTCTCCTTCAGCATTTAACCTCTGAAGGACGTTTTATGTTCTGCTGAACATACAGAGACCAGATTTCAAGTGTTACTTCTTTCTTTTCTTCTCCTCTATCCTTCAGACAACAAATAGGTTGAAATCACTTATATCACTGAAATATAATTTACCATGGTTTGTCCACTGTCTTACTCTCTTGAACAAATCTATGAAGAAAAAGTGCCATAATGGAATTAAGACTGGGACTGTAAAGCAATACAATCCATAATGCAATTGTTCCAACCTGGAGCTTTGACAATAAACAGGTCTCTTTGTTCTTATCTGAGCCTTCTTTTTCTTCCCTACATCATCTGCAAGCATTTCTATTTCCCCTGTAAAGAAACTCTAAGTTTCTTTAAGTCTGGAAATGATATCTTAGGGATTTTCATACTCCTAAGGTATATAACCTCCTCTAAAAGGATATATGAGAAACAGGAATCTGTGAACAAGCTTATCCTGCCAATGATGTTTAAACAAAGTTCATAGCATTTACAGGAAGTCAAGATTATTTTTAATCTATAAATAATACACGCTGGAAAATCCAGATGCAAGTTTACTTGTAAAATTTCAAGTCACAATAAGATTTGCAAAACTAACCAACAAAATTTCAGATTAAAATAAATATAAATTTCCAAATACAAAGAGTAAGAAAGGATGGTTTAATTTGAATATCCCATAAAAGTCATATATTCACAGATATAAAATATATTCATGTCAAGTGTTTAACTACATCTAGTTTTATAGATGCTAAAGTTAATCAAATTTTGCTTCTAATTTAGTTTGTGAAAAGAATTTACAAATAACAATAATTCAATTTTTCTTTAAATCTTATGTAGTATCACTTGATTGGATAATATATCATAACTGTTTTTGGACCAGGGATACTTGCTGAAGTGTTAGATCAGTCTAAATACCATATTCCCATGTTCATATCAATTATAGCCAAAGCATAATATTTTTCTCACAATCAACACCCTATAAACTCGAGGTGATTATAACAGATTCCTGTATGATGAATATCAGATTGTTTCTATGTCTTCACATTCTCTCATTCCTCATAGGAGTTCCAGTGATATTCAGAATCTGAATCTGGCAGAATACACCAAAAATCATTTTCATCTTATCAAAGAGGTATTCAAACACTTACTATATGTTCCCTGATCCCACCCTGTCTTTGGAGGATACTAAGAATAAGAATTACCTACCCTTTATTTTTATAGGAAAGAGCCTGATTAAATGAACCTAAATCTATTTCTAAGTATTTCAATGAAATCCAACTGTGCATTAAAAAGCTGAGTCAGCTTGGTTAACTGTATTGTCCTAAAATCCCATTAAACCTGTTGATATCCCATTTCAATTGAGAAGTATTCCCAGGACAATGAGCAATCACTAGCTTCAGAGGACAGAGCTTATGTTCTGTATAGCTATATAATGAGCCAGAGAAGGCTTTATGACTCCCATAATATATGGCACCGAGATGTTCTCATAAAGGAGGATGGTGGTAAGATAAGGAAGGTCCATAAAAAGGTCCATAAAAACACTAACTTTATGCAAGTTCTTAGAAATTTTGTTTCTGATTCTGAGACTCTGTTGTATCATTGTAAAGATAATTATGACCTCATTTCTAAAGAGTTTAAAGGATAAACGTTTCTAAAAGAGAAATTATAATATGAGGTTGAAAACAATGCATATCAATACAGATCCGAACTAAGTATAAGAGCAAGAGTAGAATGTGAAGATCAACAAAGGCCTGGGAAAAAAGTCTAAGGCAACAGCTATGATGAAAGCAGAAGGTAGGGCCACAAAGACCTGATATTAATTGAATAACAGAATTACTGAACTCCTGTTTTTATTCTGCTTCCCCATCAAGAATTACCCTCAAACTGAAAAGTGTAGAGCACATTTCATTTCTTGACCAATGCTTCTGCTGAAAATGATGTTTGTTGAATAAGACATAGAAAACACACATACACACACACACACACACACACACACACATCTGTGTTAAAAACTAAGAGCAAACAGGAATCCAGAGAGATGAGCAAAGCCCACAGAAGTCCACTGGCTGACTAAAATGAAGGGATTTGCTGAACTCTAATGAACTTTTCATAGTCCTCAAGGAATAGAGAAAAGGTATGTAAAGGTGGAAGTCAAATAGGAAACAGATACACACTTACATTCGAATTTCCCGAAGCTCAAAGCCCTTAGCATAATGGTAAATAAAAAGTACGACCACTGGCACTGCATTCAATAGGGGAATATATAGAAAATTGCATATCTTGATGCTGGGTAATGAGGGGACACACCTTAAGTGAGAAGCTGTAGAACAAACAGAATAATATCTTCAAGGAAGGGGGAGTGAGTATGGCAGTATTTTTCTAAGGGTCAGGGAAGGAGGTGAAATTGGCAAGGGTACCCAAAGGACTTCGTGGTTAATGGAAATGTTCTCATGCTCAATGTGCACTTATGTACATGGATATTTCTATGTGATTGTCTCTATAACTAACACATATTTTATAAGGGTTCCTTTCTATTTACTTCGTATTTAATTTTTAAAAAATTCTGTAAATGTCAGGGCATACATCAATAAAAGGAAATCAAGAATTAGTTTGTAACAGAGCACAAACAACTTTAAATACATTCAGAATTAAGTCCATTACATTTATATGCCAAGCTACTAAGCATTTGCACATATCATCTCCAAAATACTACAATATTTGAGAATTCATGAACAGGTGAGGTCCAGGAAATGTCCTTATTTTCAAAAACATTCAAAAAGAAGAATTATCAATGATTTATGAATTTTTATCAATTCTGGGCAAAATTCTAGACTAAGTTACTAAACAAAAGATTAGTGAGTTCATAGGAAATATTTATTTCCTTTACTAAAGAATTTACTAAGGATACATCATTTCACAATAATCTCCTTTTCCTTTTCTATAGAGTTACTAGATTTTAAACCATGTCTTAATTCCAGCAAGGCATCTGCAAAAGGGCCTTCATAAAATGTTTTTGGGCAAGGAGGAAAGCATAATATGTGTGAATACACAATCAAGCATAAACATGCATGATTCGACAACAGTTCCAACATATCTTGGTTAATTAATTTTCAATCTAGAACGAGATCCAGTAGAATGCAACAGGTTTGTTCTCTGGTTTTTGGCTTCATTTTGGTTTTGGTCCTGTCCTGTTGAATACTTCTAACAATAATCTGAACAAGGACATAGAAAGCATTCTGAGAATTAACAGTTGCATGAGTCAAAAAGCAATAGACAATGTATTGATGAAATGAAAGAATTAGGACTCAAAAATATCCTGAGAAGTTTGTACCCTGGCTAAACTACACAAGATAAATAAGAGAAAATATAAGAGAAAATATAAGACCTAGTTTCACTACAGTTTATATAAATAATATAAAACAGCCAAATAGTATGGTTGTTAATAGATCAAAATGCATTCAATCCCCAGCTCTGGGCTGATCAGATAACATCTGAAGCATTTTATCTAGTTAATAAGCAATTCAGTCTAGAAAAAAGTGAAAAGTGCATTGTTCTGGGAGAGACGAGACTATTTGTGTGACAAAGAACAGTTTGCATTGCTTCTCTGGACCCCGTTTCTATTTTGTAAAATGTGGATGTTCCTTTCATTTCTAAAGTTCTTTGTATCTATCAGCTCTGCTATGTTCTGCTCTCCTTGTAATGCACATTAAAATATACATAGATGTCCTAGGTTGTGTGCGCAGAAAGAAAGCCAGGACAGAGAGGGATCTGGAAACCTTATCAAAGAAGAAATCTGTACTTTATAGTCCTGAAAAGGTGACTCGGTGTGGGAAGGATGCAATAGTTAAATGTTTTTTCTTGTTTTGTTTTGTGTTCTCCACGTATCTGAAGAGACGTTCTGTAGAACAGAGATTCACACACAAAAAAAAAATTACTGTAGAAACTAACTAGAGGCAAATTTTTGCTTTTCACTACTGTCACTACAGAAAAGCTTATACACAATGCCTAGAAATATACAAGCAAGAATGGCGATTTTCTTTCAAGAATGTTATAAAAAGGAGACTAGGATGGACTCGATACTCTAAGGTCCCTTCAAATTCTTTGATTCTATACTAGATTTTGATAACATAAAATAACCTGAAATATTGGATCAAGAGATATAGTTCCCAAGTTAGCCATGAGTATCAACAGAAAGGTATTTTTTATGTTGTTGCTTTACCTTAAATGGCAACAGACTGAGAATAAAGCGAACCACTGTGGATCACAGCAAACAGAATAGCATAAAGTCTCCAACTATATGACATATAAGTCATATTCTATCAGCTCAATGTCCTGAGACAGAGATTTAAAGGTAAGGACCTTTGGCCTGTAAAGGATGGCTATTCCCTGCCCCTATGTCCTTCTTCCCACAGACATTATGGTCAGGGAGCTGGTGTCTACCATCCTATAATCAAAACAAACAGCTGGTACAGTCACAGTAAAGATGGACTTAGTGGAGAGAGGAAAGAGATGATTCCCTCAAATTGACAAATCTAAGCTGAAATAAAGGCATGCCAGAGCATTACTCTTCCAGAGCGGATGCCAAACAAAGCAGATCGCCTTCATCTCGCTTGATTGATCTGATCCTCTTCCCTGTTCCACACGTTCCTTTTACCTTGTCTTAGCAAACTGCATTTAAAACAAAGAGGTAAAAGATAATTTTGGCATTCAGTCTGTGTGATACTGTTGAAAGGGGCTTCTCGAAGAAAACTCGTGTTGTTCCAACAGCCTGCAGTCATTTTGATGTGAATAGCTCATGATTAAGAGGTCAGTTCTTACCAACAGCAGCAGATGTTGTTGGCGTTATCTGGGTAGACTGTTCAGTGTCTGCAAACAAAGTTCCCATTAAGAGAAAAATTCTAAGTGTATCTTCCTAGAGGATTACACTCATTTAAATTTGTCTCCTGGCTTGTTTCCATGAGATTTGGGGTTGTTGCAAAGATGTGCTATGGAAATTTTCCCCTCCCAGCAGATGCCATCGTTAAGTTGGATAAGAATTTCTAGATTTAAGGAGAGATTGGTTCATGGCACACAATCGAGTCTTGTTACTTGGCTCTGTAAACAATCAGACTTCTTTATTATTTAATCAAGAGAAGTTTTTTCCTTTCGTGTAAATGAAGATGAAACTTAGAATAACACATTGCATCTCTAATAAGATTGAAAATGTTACACTTTTATCCTTTGTAAAATTTAACTAAAATAAACCTTAACACAACGTCTTCAGCATAAACAGCAGGAACCAGAATATTAAAATATTGTGGTTTTGTAACACATGGGCCTTAATGAAAGTGTGTACTGCATGCCTGATTACTTACTAGTCTCTGTCCCCTGATTATGCTCTCTGACCTCTCCTGGAAATAAATACCTCCCTCTGCTCCTTCAGTTTTCCATATGACATGAATGTCAAGATAGCTAGAAAAATTAAAAACAATTAATGCGATGTGAGGGAAAATGGAATAGTCTCATTAAGGGTCACATATTCGGAAAAACCCTTTTTTTCTCTTTCCCTCGCTCTCTTTCCTAAAATGCACCAAAAGGATAAAGTAAGGATAAAATCAAATTGTCAGGCCTAGAAGTTTAAGGTCTCTCTCTCTCTGAAGACTTCTTGGCAATGTTTTACCTCATCTAGAACCAATACAGCAGCAAAGCCATTGCAATGATTGCACTTAGGATGAGAGTGAGGACAGGAAATCAGCCTGGGGTCAAATGGAAAGAACAATAAAATTCTTAAAGGTATTATTTTGTAATATGACAGTGAGGAAATGAAAGATTACAATTCAGCCGGGGGCAGTGGCTCAAGCCTGTAATCCCAGCACTTTGGGAGGCTGAGGTGGGTGGATCATTTGAGGTCAGGAGATCGAGACCAGCCTGGCCAACATGGTGAAACCCCGTCTCTACTAAAAATATGAAAATTAGCCCGGCGTGCGAGCAGTAATCCCAGTTATTTGGGAGGCTGAGGCAGGAGAATCACTTGAACTCAGGGGGCAGAGTTTGCAGGGAGCCAAGATCGCACCACTGCACTCCAGCCTGAGTGACGAAGCAAGACTGTCTCAAAAAAGAAAAACAAAACAAAAACAAACACAATTATCCTTTTGTGACAATTGATTAGGTAAGAACTGCACTCCAGCATGGGTGACAGACCAAGACTCTGTCTCAAAAAAAAAAAAAAAAAAACCGGAAAAATTACTATTCGGTAAGTAGGTTTGTGACAGGTTCCCTCATGCCCTCTCTTCACCTGTAAGAGATAATGAAAATAAAATCAGGTTTTACAGGAAAAGCAAATGGGTCCATTCTTTAGCCCTTAGTCAAGTTGAGTGCTAGAAGTTGAATTTGGAAATAAACTGGGACAACGCCTGATTTATACGAGGAAACTGAGACACCTACAAAAGTTAAGTGGTTTTCTTGACACACACAATTGAGATAATCAATAGTCTGGAGCAAGTAATTCAAATATAATTTAAGTTATTTAGCAAGAAGACATGTTCTTAATGATCAAAACACATGTATTGGCAATTACTTACGTGTGGCATTGACCAACACAAGTTAAACTGAACCTTGTCTTGTTAGAATCACGTTCCTTAGGGGTTGAGAGTCGGCGCGAGGAACCACCCAACACACAGATTTCGGCAGAAAGTCATTTACTGGTGCACCAGGGCCCTCTCACTTGGAAGGAATGAGGGAGAGAGAGAGAGCCCCGATTTGTGGCGATACATCTCTTTTATAGCGTTTAGGCTTTATTTGCATACAGGCTATTGATTGGCCTCTTTTGTAACCTCGAGGCCAGGTGTCTTTTTCTATTTGGCGACGCAAAGGGGTGGGATAGGTACTAGCCCCGGGGAGGTCTGGGGAATGCAGTTTTCCTTTGCTGATGCAACCTTGGGTCTGGGTTGCAGCGATCGGGCCCCGCCACCTTTAGCATACTGGTTTGGAATTTCCGGCTGAGGCAGGGCTTGTTTTACAATTCGGAGGGCGGGAAAGCAGTTTTACAGAAGCAGAACAAAGGCAGTTAATCATTTAGTAACAAGTCTTACATCTAGCCTTGCAACAAACTCTGCCTGCGCCACGAACAAACAGAACCATTTACGGGGAGGGCCTAAAAGTTTTACTTTTCAGTCTTCCCTATCAAAAGTATTTTCTGCTTTCTCACCCAGAACAAAAAGACTCACTCTGATAAAGACTTAGACCCTTCAAAGCTGTTTTTTAAAACAAAAATGAAACAGTGAAGTGCCTGTCATTTAATTTTAGTAGATCAATATCTTTTTAGCCTGAGTTCACCATTCTGCAGTTCTGAAAGCTTATGCCACTACATTGATGCATTTTACCTTATATTTAGAGCATATGAATTATATATTGTTTTCAAAACAATAAAACAATAAAAATTCTATATTGTTTTCAAAAGTTTTTACATAAGATCTTAATCAGGAAGGATAAGCTTATTCTTAAACATTTATATAATCCAGTTCTTACTGTACTCTCTGCTGAAGTCATTAATATTTTTCACTGCCTTTGCCTAGGTTATAAATTAGGATGCTGATTTCTTATTTTAAAATTTTTGCTATTAAGGAGCCCAGTTCTGATGGTGAAGAGGCTCCGATCTGATACTAATTAGCTATATGACTTTAAGCAAATTATTTAATGGCTAGGTGCCTTGATTTCCTCATCTTTAAAATGAACCATAGTAATATCTATCTGCTTATCTGTGAGAATAAAAGATATCATTAGTATAAAACGGCTTTGTAGAGTTAATAGTGCTTTTTGACTGTAAAATGGTGGTGATGATGATACTGATTAGTGTAGCATCGGCAGGTCTTGAAATTATGCCATTTCTCTAGTGAAGTAAGAGAGTGACTTGCCCTTATCATTACCTGAGTCACATTTGACTCACACCTAGGATTTATATATTGCTTCCTGGTTGTTAAGGGCTAGAACCTTCCGTAACTATTAGATTTCTGTCATCACTGAGCATTAGCTTCCCATGCCTCCTCAAAAACATTTTTGAAACGTGTGAACCCTGTCACCTGCTTTAGCCTAAGCAAAATCTAAGAAAGGTAGTCTAGAAGGTTTCCATGGATACAGTCAAATGTCTTATACTACTCCAGTTACGTTTATCTGGTGAGCAAACAATCACATAAGATTTACTTGTCTTCCTAACTATTCCTCCACAAAGAATGCTGAGGTAAGAGATGGCATACAGGTGGCTTGTGTTCCACAGGACTCCCAAATATTTCTTTTGCAGAGACTGAGTCACCTATTTATATTTGCGGAAGTAATTAAAATTATAAACAAAAGTATCTGTCACATACAAGCTAGTAATATTTGTAGGAGTAAAAGCTCTGGAAGGCAGGAACGATCTGTAACATGAAACACTTCACAAACAAAAAAGAATTTTAGGTCATGAGTCGGTAGATTAAAGGCAAAAGAAAATTTATCAAGCCTTGACCTTAAAAATATGTTTTCCATTTCCCTCATTCTTAACTTTACACCCACATAATGTGGCAATAACCATTTATTCAAATTCTTAATATGGTCATTAAGTATAAGACAATGACACCCTGGATGGGTCAAATGGCATTTGAATAAATATATAAGCTTCTTTCCCAAAATCACTAGTGAGTTCCTGGTTGAATTTGCCTAAATAATTAGCCTCTTTTCCTTCATAAACAAGTTCTCCACTTCAAAGTTCAAAGTGATTTGAAGAGCTGGTCTTTTCTCCAACAATCCGCAGATTAAGAGCATTAGCCTAGAGTGAGCTGGGGGTGCTGTCCAGCACAGATGTCAAATCAGCGTGTCCACAACTTGGTTTCATTTTCACTTTGCCCTGTAAACTTTGATGGCTGTGGAAGATAAAACTGCTCTTCCAAGGCTTCTGCCCTATCACTCGGGACTTTCAGAGGCCATATTTTCGTAGATTTTTGATTGACACAATGTAGGAAGCTCAGCAATTCTGCCTGGAGGCCACCATTCTCCTTCAGGTAATTTCTAGGATCTCAAGGCCCCTGAGTAATTTGTAAATACTGTCACAACAACTAGCTCCTTACAGATTATGGTACTACCTCTGAAGCAAGACAAGTTTTTCAGTTTGCTACTTTGCTCCTACCCACTGAAAAATATCTTCCTCGTATATTTTCTCCCAAATGCATTGAGCATCGCTTAAATTTACATTATCCTTCTAAATAAATTTAACCAAACACAAATTATCTTCTATTTAAACAATGAGTTCCACACTCTCATCTATTATTTTCTAATTCTATATTGAGTGTTTATTTTTTCGACTTGCTTCTCCCCATCAGCCCTTGATTCCCAACCTCTCTATGACAGCAAATTGTTCCCCATTTCCTCTGCTTCCCTCCTGTACTTACTACTTCCTACTATCAAGGATTAAAAACTCATCAACAATTGATCAGGAAAGTAAATCCTACTTAAAGGTCTCCAAGTGGGTTTTCTTCAGAAGTACAATGAATTTCCAACATTAGTCACACTGCAGAGACTAATATAAATATTTATGCAGTGGCTTCACTTATAAATGGAGGGTCATGCTCATATTGGTCCTGAGTTTTCTTACCAATAATTAACTGTATCATTGTCTCATTAACTAAATGTACTGTATCAACTAATACTACCCACTCCCGGAACTAAATAAAATGCTTCGTGGATATGAACTTTGCCATATAAGAAAAGCATGCAATACTGGGTAAATTAAAATTTTGACCAAACAGAGAAAAATTAAAATAAAAAAGAAATGTGTAAAAAGTAAAAGAATACAGCACGCTATTATAGCCCTTGTGGTTAAAAACAGTTCATAAAAGTACTACATAAAATAGATTTAATTTTATATTAGTGAAATAGCTCAAGCCTGTGGGTGGAGAAGTAGGTGGATAATAAAGTTTTTAAAAAATCATTCTTTACATCAACAAAGGGTGAAGTCTGTTCATCATTGTGCGTGACAACTTTTGTGTGTCTATTTAATTAGATATAAATGAATCACCCTCTTGAGTTACTATTTATTATTTGCACTCAATTAAGTGAATTTTGACCAAATGGGTTATAATTACAACAGCCATGTTGAATATAATAGCAAATATTTCCCTTTACTTATTTTCAGAGAAACATAGTGATTTCCTTATGTGAGTATAAATTTGTGTTTCCTCTAGTATACAAACTGTGAAAGATACCAGTGTCACTGATAGCCAGATCCTCACTGGTCCTGTAGAATATTTTATAATTCTATCAACCAAGTCACTTGAAAGGAACTAAAAGATCTTCCCTTTTTTTTTTTTTTTTTTTGTCTCAATCATAAATGTGCCAGGAAGAAGATTTCTTAATATATTGATGTTCTCAGTCTTCCTTCATCCTATAAACCATGTCCACTAAAGACAATGTTACTAACAAAGGGCTCTTCCCTTACTGTCACTCATGTGAACTGCGGTCTTTGGACAATGCTATAAATACACTACTTACCACCCTGGCTTGTCTGTAGAATTATTAGGAATCCTTTTGCCCAACGTTGTCCTTTCAAGCTATCTGACTCCTTCTGTATTAGATGTGTCTTCTTTAAACTGCATAGAGTTGAATTTAAAAAAAAACTGATTCTACAAGTGGAGCACCTCATCTATTTACAGTTTGTTGTATTCTAGACTTAATCAAGTCTAACAGGTAGTTATGTGACCCTCGATGTGGGCAGTGCAAGCACTTCTGTCTTCTCTAATTCCTTTGCAGAATGAAATGTATTTGTGTGTGTGTATTTACATTTTACTTATATATATATCATACAATAAATATGACATTCATATTATTATTTATGTAGGCTATGTTCATTTAGATTAACCCATGGATGTACATTTTGCCTTGCCCTGCATTTCTACCAACATCACTTTATTTCCTTCTGGAATAATTTTTCTCCTACCTAAAAATACCCTATAGTATTTTTTTCAGTGGAGGACTGCAGGTGATAAATCTACTTCAATCTACTCCAACAAATATAATATTTAAAATGTCCTTATTTCACCTTCATATTTTATTTTAAGTTCCAGGGTATATGTGCAGGATGTGCAGGTTTGTTACATAGGTAAACATGTGCCATGATGGTTTGCTGCACCTATCAACCCATTGCTTATGAATGAGACCAGCATGCATTGGCCATTTTTCCTGATGCTCTCCCTCCCCCTTCCCACCCCCAACAG
Source organism: Theropithecus gelada (assembly GCF_003255815.1). Taxonomy (NCBI): domain Eukaryota; kingdom Metazoa; phylum Chordata; class Mammalia; order Primates; family Cercopithecidae; genus Theropithecus; species Theropithecus gelada. Next base: position 87,822,954 of record NC_037683.1, read on the forward strand.
GCCCCAGTGTGTATTGTTCTTCTCCCTGTGTCTGTGTGTTCAGATGGTTCAATTCCGACTTGTAAGTGAGAAGGTGCAATATTTGGTTTTCTGTTCTTGTGTTAGCTTGCTGAGAAATGACTTTCAGTTCCATCCATGTCTCTGCAAAGAACATGATCTCATTCCTTTTTATGACAGTATAGTATTCCATGCTATATACGTACCACATTTCCTTTATCCAGTCTATCACTGATGGGCATTTGGGTTGATTTCATGTCTTGGCTATTGTGAATAGTGCTGTAATGAACATACATGTGCATGTATCTTTATGGTAGAATGATTTCTATTCCTTTGGACATATACCCAGTAATGGAATTGCTGGATCAAATGGTATTCCTTGTTCAAGGTCTTTGAGGAACTGCCACAGTGTCTTCCACAATGGTTATTTCACCTTCATTTTGAAGAATATTTTTAGTGAATGTAGAATTCTCTATTGGAAATTATTTTCTTTCTGTTTTATAAAAGCATCATTTAATTTTCTTCTGTGGAAAAGTCAGCTACTGTCTAAGAATTGCTCCTTTAAAGTCTGTCTCTCTGTTTCTGGTTGCTTTTAAGGTTTTTTTCTTCTTTACCTTTGATTTTTAGCAATTTTATTATTATAACAAGCCTAATCATGAACTTCTGTATCCACCTCAGTTTCATATAGTTTCTGGAATCTGTGTCTAGATATCTGTGATTAGTCCTGAAAAAAAGTCTTGGTTATTAACTCTTCCAAAAATGCATCTGGCTCATTTTTTTCTGTCTTATTCTTTGACTTCAAGTAATAAATGTTATACCTTCTCTTTATATCACCTTTTATTTTGTATCTTAATTCTTGGTGATCTCATTGCTTCCACTGGGATTTTTTTGTCACCCGTTGTTTAGATTACTAATTCTTCTGTTCAACTGTATCTAATTTGCTATTAAATCTATTCACTGGGGTCTAAATTTTGATCATTTTTTCCATTCAAGAATTTTCATTTGATTCTCTGCCAAAATGTTGAATCTTTACTTTTTAACTTAATAATCCCTGTTATTTTAGTGTTTATGTATAAATAACTCCTAGGAATTGTTTAGACTTTATCTTAATTTGATTTCATGGGTTATTTATTTCATCTGCTGTATATTCTGGCTTTTCTTCACGTGAACTTAACTTCTTAAATTCCTGATTATTTTTATTTTGTACCAAAATATTTCATTTATAAATCATTCATAAAAATAGTTTGAGAGTTGGAACGTTATCTTTCTCCAGAGAGGATTTATCTTTGCTTTTGCCAAGTACTAATGGGCATTAACTCTCTGGGAAAATCTTTGCACAAGTTCACTGGCAGCATAATAGTTCGTCTTTACTCCTATGATGCAGCCCATTTGGGTTACTAGACTAAGATGAGTTTTTCTGCCTATTGGTTCTGGGCTTCAATAATTGCCCATTTAGTGCTGTTCAGCCCCTCGTCCTCTCAACCATACCTTCTGGAATTGACAAGTACCTATTTCAACTTGCTTTTCCAAGGGCAATACAAACCCAAATGCCATGGCTACTTCTTTGGATCTTTATCTTCTCCTGGCTTCTACTTTATAAGTCTTCATAGTTTTGTTAATAGTTTGATTCCTTTAAAAATGCCTTTTTTAGCACATGACCAACAAGTGTACGAAAAAAACACTCAATATCACTAATCCTTAGGGGAATGCAAATAGAAACCACAATAAGAAACCATCTCATACCAGTCAGAATGGCTATTATTAGCAAGTCAAAAAATAACAGATACTGGCAAGGTTGCAGATAATAGGGAACACTTATACACTGCTGGTAGGAATGTAAATTAGTTCAGCCACTGTGAAACGCAGTCAGAAATTTCTCAAAGAACTTAACACAGCATTACCATTCAACCCAGTAATCCCATTACTGGATATACACCCAGAAGAATATAAATTGTTCTACCATAAAGACACATGAACGCATATGTTCATTACAGCACTATTCACAACAGCAACAACATGGAATCAATCTAGATGCCCATCAATGGTAGATTTGATTAAAAAAAAAAAAGTGGTACATCTATGCTATGGAATACTATGCAGCCATAAAAAAAGAATGAGATCATGTCCTTTGCAGCAACATGGATAAAGCTGGAGGGCATTTTTCTAAGCAAATTAATGCAGGAACAGAAAACCAAATACTGCATGTTCACACTTACACGTGGGAGTTAAATGTTGAATACACATGGATACAAGGATAAGAATAATAGACACCAGGTCTGCTTAAGGGTGGAGAGTGTGAGGACACTGAGGATTAAAAAACTACTTATCAAGTATTGTGCTGATTACCCGAGTGACAAACTTATCAGTACACCAGACCCCTGTAACATGCAATTTTCCCATGTAACAAGCCTGCACATGTACTCCTTGAAACTAAAATAAAAGTTGGATAAAAAAGCACATAAATACACATATACCTCACACACATATATAGACACATTTGTTTGAGTATATAAGACAAAATAAGATTTTGCGGTTAGTCAGACTAAAATTTCCTGAGATGAAATAAATATCCTTGGCCATTTCTTAATCTATCTAAATAATTGGGTCTAAATATAAACATAATCACATATAATAAATTAAAAACTATGATTTCTAATAAATATATAAAATACTTTTTAAAGATTTAAGCAGTTTTTAAAGTTGTCCTTATGAGAAAGTTTGGTTCAAATTACTTAGTTCACCATCATTAGATGGAAATCCTAATTCTAACCATCTTCTAAGGTCCAGTTCAAATTTCATCTCCTCCACAAAGCTCCTTCTGCCACTCTTTCTTCTAGGCAGAACTAAATCCTATTTCGTCTCTGTGCCCATACCTGCCATTTTAAGCCAGAGATTAGAGAACCTCTATCCGTCATTACGGCTATCTATGTGTCCCTTTATGAGAAGGGATGATATATTTTTTGATACCCTTGTCAAGAAACCAAAACAATGAACAGCGTACTTAATTTTTTAGCTATTGCAACACTTTTGCACTGACTTTGTACTATTTTAGCATTCTATCAACAAACTGCCCTGAAAATCCAAATAAAATAATTTAAAATAGAAAATTATTGAGAAAAATGTTGTTATTCTCATTTTTAGTAACAGTTTTCAAAATCAAACTTATACCATATACAAAGTATCATGTAGTATTCTATGTTGGATAGAAATAATTATGCTGCTGTAATTTAGCTTCAAGACAGTCACCACTGTCTGCTAAATTCTTGGAAGTACAACTTTCATCAACAAAGTGAAAACTCATTCAGTAAATTCTGGGGAATATAAAGGTAAATCTTTCAAGATAAGGAGAAAACACAGCTTCAATTCAAATACATGAGACATAATCCGAAGGTAAACAGATACACATACACATATATATACACACATATACATATATACATATATATACAGAGAGAATATATGATGGAATATATAGATATACATATCTGAGATATCTATAAATCTGAGACATTCTTTGCCTTTTTAACTTGAATCTTTTCTAATCCATTCTATCTTGGGTTCTATTGTTCTTCAATTCTTTTTTTCCCCACATATAGTATTGGCGTCTTCCATTCTTGTCATCTAAAATTCAGGATGTACTTTCGCAAAAGTTCCTAAATTGTAAATGTTGATGCTTATCACCTATTTGGAAAAAAACAAATCTGATATGGGTAGAATGAATGAGTCTTTGTTTGGTTAGTCTAGGTTAGATACAAGACACTTCTAGGATGTTATGGGCAAAATACTAAAAACCAGGAAAACCTAACCATGGAACCCAACTGTCCCTTGGACTACATTGCCCATAATGTGCCCGAGAGAGCATATATTGACACAGATAGGCCTGTGTCTCTGATACTCTGAATTCATGAATGACTTGACAAACTTTAGATATCTCTAGGCATTGCTATGATGGCTTTCCATGTTTCTCTTTTAATTATGTTATTCAACGTCAGAAGGCTGCAGCTCCAGGAGTACAGAGCGCCATGTTTTGTGCCCTCTTGCCTGCTCAGTTGTGTGTGACTACTGCAAGGTATAAAAAAAAGAAAGCAGGTATATGTGAAAAAGTGGGCCCAGGGGACCAGCGCTCAGCATACAGAGGACCCACACCTCAGCATACAGAGGACCGGCACCGGTCTCTGAGTTCCCTTAGTATTTATTGATAATTATCTTTACCATCTTAAAGATAAGGGAGTGGCAGGACAATAGGATCATTGCAGGGAGAAAATTAGCAGTAAGACATATGAATAAAGATCTCTGTGACATGAATAAGTTCAAAGGAAAATGCTGTGCCTCGATATGCACATGCAAACATCTCCATAAACCTTTTAGCAGCATTGTGCCAGCAAGTCCTACCAGCAAGTCCCACCTTATGCCGTTAGGCGGTTTTCTCCTATCTCAGTAAACAGAGCATACAATTGGGTTTTACACCGAGATGTTCCATTGCCCAGGGACGGGCAGGAGACAGATGCTTTTCTCTATCCAACTGCCAACATCCGCCAAAAGGCCTTCTTTCCTCTTGTACTAGTCCTCCTCAGCACAGACCCTTCACGGGTGTCAGGCTGGGGGACGATCAGATCCTTCTCTTCCCACGAGGCCCTATTTCAGACTATCACATGGGGAGAAACCTTTGACAATACCTAGCTTTCCTAGGCAAAGGTCCCTGCGACCTTTGGCCCTGTACGTGTCCCTGGGTACTTGAGATTAAGAGAATGGTGATGACCTTTAACCAGCAAGCTGCCTTCAGGCACTTGTTTAACAAAGATACATCCTGCACAGCCCAAAATCCATTAAACCTTGAGTCACCACAGCACATGTCTCTTGCAAGGACAAGGTTGGGGGTAGGGTCACAGATTAACAGCATCTCAAATACAGAACAAAATGGAGTCCCTTATGTCTACTTCTTTCTATATAGACACAGTAACAGGCTGATCTCTCTTTCTTTTCCCTACACCAGTGATAACTTGGATAGAGAGTATGTCAAGTATTACTAATTAAAGGCAATTTTAAATGGAAAGTCTTGTTTCATGGAATTTTAAAGTGTATTCATATATGATTATTTACTTTTTCTCATATTTCTCAATTCTTAATTCTGTCTTTTAAGGCTGAAATTCTAGTTTTATGCATTATAACTTTCAGTACCCTGCTCCTCCCCCACCCATACACATTCCACATATAGTACAAGCCCAGAATACACACACACACATACACACACACACACTCATACACCATGCATACCACACCATCACACAAATATTTTATTATATAAAGACAGCATAGTTTTATTATGTCATACTACTAGTGGCCTGAATCATCAATTCTATTTGCTGATTATTGCCAAAAGGGAGTGCAGAGGAACTATTCTAAAACTAAAGTAGTTATTTTTGGAAGCCATCCTGTTACTTTCAATTGGTATATAAATAACAACCGCATACAATAAATTACCTTGTTTACTTATTTTGGTGCATATTCACTCACAGTTTATTTTGGAGGGTACACCAGAAAATAGCACTCCTGAAAGTTTAGCATTTTGCTTTTGTCCAGGCAAGCGTGTGATTTTACTTGCCTTAAATTCTTCAGGTATAATTATTTGTGTGCTATAATATGGAGTATATCTTGGGGGCCTTTATTGCCCATTTGTGCAGGCACTGAAGCCAATTTGAAGCAATCTTCGGAACAGAATCCTGGCCCCCTGGCATGATTACATCCAAGCAGAGATAGCATGCATGCATTCATACGAGATTTCTTAGTTATCTCCCCCAAATCAGGCAACTTTATTTCTTACTTATCTCCTAGTAATTCTGGATCTATATAGAAATGGCAAAATCAAAGAGTCATACTCAAGCATCACCATGAAGTGTAATCTGGAGCTATGTAACATGTACATTAGCCTTACAAATCTGGATTCAGGGACAGGATTTTAGAACACACAGACCAAACTGTCCCATGTTCTAAAATATGCGAGTTAGGTCAATTGCCTACACACCTAGACTGCAACCATTTCTACCCTACCTATTCCCACTATGAGGAATTATTTCTACTGCATCATATGGTGGTATAATGTCATCATCATGTATGGAAAGCACTTATGTATAGCTATAGGATATGTCACATATCTACTATAGCATGTTACCTAGGATATTAGTCAGTATATCACTGGTAATTCTCATTATGAGAATTATTAAAACAAAACAAAACAAAACAAAGAAAACCACTCCCAGTTGTGTCTCCATCTGCCTTTTCTCAACCCTCTTCTCCTTGTGAGTTTCTTACACTCAAAAAGGCCAGTGCTTAAACTCCCAGCCTCTCTTGCAGGTTTGAGTGGCCATGAAGACCCAGTTCTGGCCAGTGTGACATAAACAGAAGTTGAAGTAGGGGAATTCCAGGAAAGACCTTCCCCCATCCCATGAAAGACATTTGAGCAAAAATTCTCTCTTGCCCTGTACTTCCTTCCCCACTTCCTACCTTTGATAGTTGGAACACTGGCAGACATCTCACCACCAAGAGAAGACAAACTAAAGGATCAAAAACAATGTATTAAAGATGGGAGGGCAAAAGATGAAAATCACGTGGATCCTTAGTGATCCTGAAGGGAAATAAACCTTTGGATGCTTACCCTCTACACTTCCTATTGAGTGAGATAATCAAATATCTTCATTACGAAGTCACTGTTGGTCGTACATTGTGTTATTTATTTCTGGTAGTATTCATAAGTGATATAGGATTCAGAAAGAAAATTTAATTGAAATTTATACAAAGAATTTGGATTTTTCCTAAAGATTTGGGTTTCTGGTGTTTTTTTTTTTTTCTACTCATTGTATCATGAACACAAAAATAAACAATATTTTCTTTTTTGTGGTGGCTTCTGTAAAAGTTAAATTGAGTTTTTTATCTACTTGGTGTAAAGAATTATGTTACACATTTTATTTTGTTTTGGTTTTTTTGGTCTCATTCCTGACTTTATTTTCTTCTTCTTTGGCAAAAATGTCTCACTATTCCCAAAATTCCATGATTTTCTCGTTTGTCGTATTCAGCAAAACACTTGTCTACTTCAAGTTTTATCACGGACCAGGACTGATCAACCAAATGTGAATAGATATGTTCTATATCAGCTTCCCTAGAACACAAAGCCTGAATCAAGGATGAAAGGAAAATGCTTTTTGGCAAGGCATACATTCAGAGGATCCAGGATGAGGACAAAGGCAACTGAGCTATGCAAGATGTAAAATGATGTTTCAACAACACCAAGCTGATTGTTTGGCAGTTGCATGTATTTCATGCATAGAACTTCTCCAGATAGACAACCAAGAAACACTGTGCTTCAAAGAATTTGATAAGGACTATGAAAGGGTACATATGATAAAGAAGAAAGAAACTGGGTTTCCTCCATTCTTCTATTTTGGCCCAAGTTACCCCATGGAGAATTATCTGCACGCCTAGATTGTATTTGACCCATTGGCAGGCACTCAGAGCCCCAACACCATGCGCTCTGGCATTCACGTAAGTTCAGATAGGATGACACAGCCAAACAATTTAGGTATGAAGCCTGGCTGATCAGTAGAGGCCAAGTAGAGAGCTTTCTGAGGGCAAAAGGCTGAATCTCCCCTAGGTGTCCAACTGCCAGAACTTACAGACAGGAAAAGTGAATCAAATAGCTGGAGGTCACAGAAGGGTCCAACACCCAGGGACTCCGAGGAGCTACAGAAGAGAGGCGTATAATGTCTCAGCCACTTCCTTAAGGGGAAGCTGCTTGCTCCCCACACGGTAACTTGATTTTCCTATAGACTAAAATTTAAATATGGTGTGGTGCTGATCAAAGCAAAAAGAAAGAACAATGCCGTCGTGGAGCAGAGCTGCCCTCAGACTACCCACCTACCTCTGAACGATTGCATTAGAGATAAATAATTTGCCATCTAGTGTGAGCAGTTGTATAAATCAGTCTTTTAGTTTCAATGGCGTCAGTTCTTTTATTTTCTTTTTTTCCTTCATAGTATTTTAATTTATGCCATTTTCTGACATTCTATATATTCTTGTAAGAGTGCTTGGCTTCTTTTTGGAAGAGTATACCTTGTGCCATTTGTTTGCAACTCCAAATCCTCACCTACACCTTTCCACCTGCCTTCTTCCCCATTGGCAGATGACATTAATGGGTTCTTCCTTGCTTTCTGGCTTCCAGTTAGAATTAACAATGGGGATATCAGCAAGAAATCAGAGATGAGTAGAAAACAACATTACAGGATATTTTTTCTGCTGGGATCCCCTGTCTCAACCTGGCTGTGTCTCTCCAATGAAGGTCACTACTCCTCTCAAGACAGCCTTCTCAAGAAAATGTTCCCTTCTGGGTCCTAGTAATCACTCCCTCTCTCCTCATTCCCCTGGGCCTAGAGGTGGTACCAGCTCCATGGTTATTAATCCAGTGTTACTGTACTATTTCTTGTGGTTTCTATCAAGTCCACACTTCTGTAGTTGGTTCTTATGTAAATAAATTTTCTTGGAATATTCTTAATTTATGCTTGACATCCGTTTTCTGTTGAGACCCTGATTGCAACAAAACGAAACATTGTGTAAGTGCATAAAATTTCCAGATATCTCTCTCCCTATTCCTTCCCTTTACCATCACTGCATCTCTCATCTTTATTTGACCTTAATGTATGTCAAGCTTTGTGGTTACTAGAAAAAGCAATATCTAACAGAGAAGACAAACTTCTGCTTTTCTGACTCTTCTCTGATTTTGTATAATCTTTCTCTTCCTCCCACATTTATTTAAAGAAGAGCCACATTCAACATCACCATAGGATCTGCAAGGGTAACGTTAGTTGGTTTCCATTACATTCCTTCACAAAAGATATTTTTCAAAAAATAATGAATGCCTATATACCAGATTTTAGTCTTTTCTCTGCCTTAGCATCTGTGTAATCCTTGAAATTCTTTTAACCGCCCCAGGCCTCAGTTTACTCATTTGTAAAGTAAGGGAACTAAATAAAAAATACTTTCAAGTTTCTTTCAACCCAAAATATCTATAAATGTATTATTATAATTAGGTCCTGAATGATAAATTGATAGATTTAAAAGACCAGTGTTTTACACAGACTTTATAGACACAAGATACATATGTGTGCAGGTGTATTGATGTATTTTTGTTTATGAAGAAATGTATAGGTGTGTAATGCAATGCCTCTCTAATCTTGAAGTCATTATCCCAACAAACTAAGCACTCTAAAATATAGTTTTTACCCAGAGAAAAGTATACAAGGGTCAAGTTGCAAAAGCCCTGAACATCTTCCCATAGGAAGGGCATTCATTCAAAGACCATCATCAGCCTTTAATTTTCACAAATTATGCTTCTATTAATCATCCACAGACTATCTGATCTAGAGCCCAACGATTGCATAAAAGACATACAAACTTGCCATGCTAATTTGTGAATTAGGAGAAAAGCAAAATCAAATAAAAAATGATCCCCCCCATTTTATTATTCATTCCATCAGTGAAAGTAGTGAGAAATGACAACTGTCTATTTTCAACTTGATATGGCTCATATTAGAAAATAACCTGAGAGTTAAGCGAAAACTGCATATTTTGAAGTTATCAAGCAAGACACTAACAAATTTCTGGTCTCTAAATGCAACTAAACATAGTGTTAATCTCCATGTCCGGAGGCAGGACTATTTGTTTATCATTGTAACTTTAGCATCCAGTGCAGCAGCTGACCCACAGTAGGCATTCAGAATATATTTGTCAAATTAACAAATGAATGGATGAAAGAATGTACTCCTCTCTCACAATTTAGAACATATGCAATACTGATCTTTCTGTCTGAAAACATTCTGGTAGTTTAAGTTCTAAGTCTTACAAAAATGAACATAAAATTAGTGATCTAATTTTCTAACGTAAACACTTAATTGTTCCACAAAATGTATAGCCAGATGCAAGCAAGTAATTGCATATGCAAAACAATAATTTGCAAGTAAAATGACTCACTTACATGTGTGAGGACATATTTTACAGGTGCAATTTAGGTGCAAATTTCTGAAATTTTGAACCCAGGCATTCAGCCCATCTAACAGTTTTACTGTGATGTGAAGAATAAAATAGAAAAGCTATCTTGGTTCTGAAAGTGAGCACCTAGACTGCTATATCAAGCAGCTTAAGTCCTTAGGGTATTTGGGCAGAGGGAGTTAAAAATAATAACGAAGTTATTTCATTTGGGAATATAGTTCTTAACCCAAAAGTTACTGTAGGTTTAAATTTCAAATACATTTTCTCACCAGTTCATCCACTCTCACACAGAACTGCCTGCAGGCAAAATCAGGAAGGAGAGGAAATTTGTCTCAGGTCTCAGGAATTCATCTGTTGTTCTTCTGTTTTCTTCTTTTTTCCCAATATTAAGGTCATTCCTCCATATCCAAAATTTTCAGTAGTTAGATAGCGCGATGAACCAATTCAAAGCCTTAGCACCTTGTATTTCAACTGTTTCTCACTCTCCTTACTAAGATCAAAATAAACTTGTCTACATATGTTAAAGAAATAATCTACTAAATTTGACATGAATAGTAATTATTAGGTGAGTTTATTAATAATACTTATTTCATTGCCCAATAGTAATAATGATTCTGTAGGGCTATAATTGGGCCTAAGAATAAATATTTTAACAATTAGTCCAGGTAATTCTAATGTAGACCACCATATTTTGAGAAACATGCCTTTAAAACTCCCATTTTTACTTTCCAAGGTGACATTTAACTAAAAATAAGAGTGAAACTATTAAAAGTTAGTACTAAACGATAGGTTTTAGCATGAGAATTAAAAAGACCTGAGACTTTAACTGAAATCATTGAGGCAGTGCAGCATGATGGGGGAAACTAGAATCATGAATTTAGTTGGACTTTGCTCTGAAAGTGTACTCCTCCACTTGTGAAATATATGACAGTGGACAAGTTCCTGAACTTCTCTGAGCCTCAGTTTCCTTGCAAAAGGATATAATTAACCCTTTGCTTCCAGGTTTGGGAGGATTGAATGGCAGTAAAGGAAAGAGCCCAGGAAGCTAAGAAGCACATGGAAGCAGAGATCTGACTCTGGAGTTGTAAAGAAACAGCTGAATATGTCCTGAGAGCCTGGAAGTGTCAGGAACTTGGACTCAGACTGAGCGGTTTTGCAGGGAGTAATGAAGGCAGTCTAGGTGGTGAGCTGCCTGGACCAAACTCTCAGAATCAGACCTGTATAATAGTATTTCAGTGGACATCAGCACTGATAGATGAAGTTACCAGAAATTAGGTCCAAATCCTAGCACTTTCTAAGACTCCTGAATGAAAATGCAAAGCATGAAATTAAAAAAAAAAAAAGAGAGAGACTCAATTTGATTAAGTGGTGTCAACTGATGAATGAAAAGGTTCATACATTTGTGAAGTGGAGCTTTATTTCTCATAAAGGATTGCAGCCTGCAGGGTGGCCATTCTGACAGGCTGGGAAACATAGCCTCCTTCCAGACTCCAGAAACAGACATTTCAAGGGTGGGAAGAATAAGACAGAGATGTATGCGGAATGAGGTGGCCAAATACACATATTCAATAAGCTATAGGAGGAGTCATGAATATTTATGAAAGGAGAAACATGCGCAGGTGTAATTGAATTCATGCCTCTTGATGGGACCCCGTGTTCAAAAATGGCGGCATTAGCATGATCTGAGAGTGAAGTTTTCAGCCTCTGTAACAGAAGACACAAAAACCCTCACTGCTCGTTCTTCGAAGACTGGCCAGAACCACTTCCTGGTCAGTGGTTTCTTATCGGGAAGGAATGCTGATTGGTTGTGCAGAAACCGCAAAAGGGAGTGGCAGTAGTCAGGCAGTTGGGTTAAATCAGCAGTAAAATTTCTCCAAAGGGCTTGTTTCTGTTTAACCTTTAGGGAAGAAAGCCTAAGAGTGGTTAGCAAGGGAAGGGATATAACGGGACATATCCATCCTCACATCCTGTCATGGCCAGGGGCTCAGCTTCCAAGTTTTCTTTGGTGTCCCCTTGGCCAAGAAATGGTCCATTCAGTTAGTTGGGGGCTTAGAATTTTATTTTTATTTCTTCATGGGTATAACTCAGTGAGCTATAGGGGATTCAAAGTACAGAGAAATTTGCATTCCTGAAAACTTAAGAAAGTTTTATGTATTACCCACCTGATGAACACCTGAGGTGTTCCCCCTTCGTGTGTAATATGCTGAACAGGATGCTTTACACAGAGTAATGTGTTCAAAATGTGCTGACTTTCTCACTAGTCACCTAAGGCAAGCAGGTCAATGAACAAAAGTAAAAAAGAACTAGGGTATCAGGCTGATTTTTCAATGCTCTGGCTGACAAGCTTGCATTAAAATAAATTATGTCATTAGGAAAAAGTAAAATACATGATTGTGTGCTGCCTACTATGAAATTTTATAAAACATGGTCCCTGCCCTCTGAATATGAATAAAGAAGGCAGATAAGGCTAGACCTCATGGAAGCTAGCTATTGATCAACACGGATTTCAAACGCAAATGAAAGCTTAGAAGGAGTGACTTTTCAAAACTGGAGAAAGACTAGTAGGAGACAGGCCTCGCGCAGCAGTTTACGGGCCACTACCATACTTTACCTAAAGTCTGCCATCCACTATGAAGTAAAGTCATGATGCAAAGCTACCATTTCCTGTCCTCTCCTAAATAGAAATAAAAGGAGATGATTTTTTAATGAATTGTCCCACCTTATTAGTTGCCATCTAGTGAGCATCTGCAATAAGTCTTGTCTGGCCCTGAACTAGAAATGTTATGGATGTTTCTTATTCTTTCAATGAGGCTGATATTATTATGCCCACTTTTTGCAAAGAATCCAGGAATCAAGTGAAGGAACTTGCCCAGTGTCACAGACTAAGCTGGGTTCCACTCAGCTCTATCTGATACCAAAGCCTATTAGGTTCCACTGTGTCTGACCCATGGTTTTCCATGAAGTCAATGAGCCTAACTAAAGGTAAGAATCAAGCTCCAGTCCTTCTTCTGTAGTTTCTACCTCTTGTCTTCTTCATTTATCCCAAAATAATCTCACTACCATTTCTACAAAGTAATGCACCCTGGCATATCAGTTATGTCTGTTTTAAAAGAATAAAAAATTAATAAACCAAAAAGGAAACATTAATTTTAATGCAATAGCAAATTGTTTTGTTATTGGTTGCTCTAAAATTTACTGAAAAGTAGCCTGTGGAGAATATTCCCAATTTTACTCTCTTTAGCTTCCTTCTCTTCCAGCCTAAAATCCTCAAAAAAAAGCTTATGTTGTATTTTTTTCCAAAAACATTTACTTTCTTACGTGAAGAACACAATTTTGAATATTTGTCTCAAACTGTTGTAAATAGAAGTTTAAAAATAAATCAGCATCTAGTATACCCATAGCCGCTATAGTGTGGCACTTTCCTATAGAAAATGTGCTGAATTTCAGTCAAACCACGTTTTTTTTCCTTTTAGTATGTGACTTAAATTGATCTTTTCTCCTACTAGTTTTGCTGAGAGTGAGATTATAATCAAATGTTACATAACAATAGTCAAATATTACAGCACACCATGCCTTTCATCACTGTAGCCTATCCAAGTGTTTGTCCCAAGGTGAATCTGCCTTTTACTATTGAAAAATTGATGCTGGAGACAGTTATACATCTTGCCTGAGGCCATGCAAAGCCAACGGTAGAAACACAAAGTTAAGCATGGAATCAAGTATCCCTTTTTCCCTTGTGTTTACTCTTAGATATCTCTACTCCAAAAACTTATATTTTTTAAGAAAAGAATTTTTATTTAGTGCACATTTTATAGTAAGTCCAATCTTGAGGGAAGGAGCAATTCTATTGATTCTTGGTGTTTAGCAATGTACACCCAATGGAAATTTGTTATAATTACATAATTAATTATATGTCTTCCTTTCCTTATTTCAGAAAGTATTTAGAGGACCTTTCCAGAGCATATAAACTTAGGTTATAAGCATATAAACTTAGGATATGCTCTTTCCACAGCATATAAACATATACAATTTAACAAATTAAAAGCGCAAGTGAAATATAATGTAAAATATTATGTGAGATGTAGAAGCAAGATGAAAGATAAAGCCCACGGATGTGGCTAAAATGTGTTTACAATCTTGCAAAATGTTATACTGACTACAAATTAGCTCCCATATTTACTTCTAAACTTACTAATAGCAAGTAAGAAAAGGGGAATTACATCAGTTATCCCATTCACAGAAACTGACTCCTCAAAAAACCACCTACTGCCAAAGAGAAGCAATCTTCTTGATACAACAGGCAGATACATACCCTCCAATTGACTATTACATATGTGTTAAGTAACTTGTAGTGATTGATTTTGTTTTGGTTTAGTTTGGTTTGTTGGTTTTCTACACATTTCTCTGCCTTAAGGAACTTGGCAACTTACTAATAAATTTACAAGCTAGTAATACCTTAAGCTAAACAATGTCTCTTGTTCATAAATTTGAGTTTAACAATATCAAGTCATGTCCCTTGATGGCTTGTGAAATGCTAAAAATTGTCAGAGTGCCGTGAGTACCGTCATTCCTAGGATTTGATCAATAAGAAACATTCTGATCTCTGTATTGTCTGCCTATTTCTCTCTTGACCCATATAGGTTCTTAATCTTCTAGCCTTTCCTACAAAATCTAGGTTTCTGGAATTCCCCTGACACAGGTAGGCAGCAGCCAAGAGAGAAAGCAGTAGTGCCACCTGGTGCTCAAAGAGATCAGAGCTTGTACATACCTACTCTCCCACTTCCTGCTCCTCCCACCACTTCTAATAAGATTGCCTATAAACAGTACCCATCCCCTTCTTGGGCCTTCCACACTTAGCCCTCAGTATGCATTCTGCAATGCCTTCTCCCATTCATTCTCCCTCCCAGGCTGCCTTCGATGCTCATTTTATCAGTTTTCACTTGTAAACACATTGAATGGTGGGAGGAGAGTCACATGATGTGAGTAACCCCACAATCCTGGCTGGTACCAACTCCAGTGTTAAAATATAGATGTACCAAAGTAAAAATATTTATTGCATTTTTGGGCATTGAACATTGAAAGGATTCCAAATATCGAGGACCAGGGAGGAAATAAGCACAGATGCCGCCATTTGGTGGGTTGTTGTTGTTGTACATTTCAGAGACAAAATACAGTAAATGTTTTACAGACATAGTTGCATTACTATGCGTCCCCTGACATATTGTGCTTGTCACTTTATTATTTAGCATTTATGCGGTATTTTATCTACCCTGTATTATCTTTCACAAGTCTATCAAATAGACTATTTTTCTTCCTATGCAGAACCTTGTCACAAATGACCAGACATGTTAAACTTCCCTCTCATCATACTGAAAGTTCCTAGTGAAAGCGGAAGGAAATTTCAATGCCTTGTCCTTTGCCTTCTATTAACTGATTCATGAAATGACCACTAAAGTCCTAATAATGTATGAGGAAAGGAAATAGATATAAAAAATATAGGTCTGTATTCATGGAGCTTTCTACTCTGATGGCCTGGGGATTCCTGAGCATCAAATGAAAATTTGTATCACAATGTGAGTGCCCTACCTAAGTTAATAGACTAGAATTAAGTTATGCACCATAGAGTATAATCATTTAATCTGTTTGTACTAAACTCCTGCATATGGCACAAGAGAGAGGGAGAGAGAAAAAAGCAGAAAGAAACAGTTTAAATGTGCAGCTAATTCCCCACACTGTTCCTTTCAGTGAGCATATACCCTACCGCATGCATGTGGCAGAAGATGGCAGTCAATGGCTCTCAGCCTTAGCTCCGCATGCGTGTACCTCTCAGTGGGGAGCACTGAATATGTGTCTAGTTTTAAAGACACTATGTGTCTTTATTATACATAATAAATATCTAAAGGAAGCATACTCTATGTAGGATTCACAGAGCAATAGTATGTCAGTCTCAATGTGACATGAATGTAGACTTAATGTATTCTATTTGCTGGGCTATTTAAGGTATTTTCAAGGGTGATAGAACTATTTGTGATTTCTACTTTACGTCTTAATTTCAGACCCTGACACCCAAGGAGATGTAACTCAAATGTTAAAATTGATCTGGGAGAAGGAGGAAGGAGTGACTTCTTGCTTATATGTGTCAGGGAAGGTCTGACAAAGGGGATGGCCTTTAAGTTGAGTCTTAAAGAATGACTGGGATTTGTCTAGGCTAGTCTAGGATAGAGTACTCCAAGCAGAGGAAACAGCAGTCTGCAGAGGCAGAACTCTCTAAGTGACAGCATTTTCTAAATATTCTAAATAATTTGATATGGTCAAAGGTTAAGGTACATGTGATGCTGAAACTCTGTTTTTTATTTATTGGGACAACAAAGAGGATTGTTAAACAGAAAAGTAGCATGATAACTGTGTCCCAAAAAGGGGCCGTCTGGTGCCTGTGTAAAGACAGCATTTGAAGTGACCAAAGGAGCAGAGATAAGTTTGGAAACTATTGCCTAGGTTCATGTGAGAAACAATAACAGATTAAACTAAGACATTGGCAACAGGAGGGAGTGGAATGTACAGTTTTTAAAGAATATTGGAGTCAGAAATGACAGAATTTGGTGACAGATTGGATGCAAGAGATGGCATTTTTCCAAATTCAAAGATATCTAAAAAGTTGATTTAGTCAAGCCCTGAAGAAGTAAAGCAGCTACATATTTATAAATTTGCTCCAACTCATGAGAGGGGTGTGGGAGTTAGAAATGTACCCAAAAGCAAATCACCGATTAAGGATCCTAGGAAGAATAACCTTCATTGATTTTACAGAGAACCTTTCCCAGAAACAAAATACCAAAATTGCTTCTCCATTAATTATAAAACAATAATTCTTAAAAGCCTTGCCTATGATATCGGTCAAGGTCCAAAATACAAAATTGTGTATGAGCAACCATACCATATTTTGGAATTTAATGTATGGAAAAATGGTCTCTACTAAGTAAATTGTCTTACTTAATAAAAGATTGCATAAAAGATATATCTTTCTTTTTTTTCTAAGCTTACTAGGAAGCTCAAAATTAAATTTAAAATCAGTCTTAGGGTTATGTGTTGTGGCTCGCACCCATAATCCCAGCAATTTGGCAGGCCAAGGCAGGAGGATCGTTTGAGCCCAGGAGTTTGAGACCAGCCCTAGCAATGTAGTGAGACCCTGTCTCTATGAAAAATTTTAAAAATTAGCTGGGCCTGGTGGTATGCACCTGTAGTCCGGGCTATTCAGAAGACTCAGGTGGGAGTATCATGAGCCCAGGGGGTCAAGATTGCAATGAGCTATGATTGTGCCACTGCACATTCTGCCCAGGCAACAGAGCAAGACCCTGTCTCTAAATAAATAAATAGATAATAAAATCAGTCTTAATGAGATGGTTAATTATATGTGTCAACTCGATTAGGCCATGGTAGCCAGATATTGGATCAAACATTATTCTAGATATTTCTGTGAAGATTTTGTTTAGTGGTAATGAACATTTAAAGCAGTAAACTTTGAATAAATAAAACAAATGACACAAATTATTCTCCACAATGTGGGTGGGCTTCATCCAATCAGCTAAAGCTTTTAATAGAACAAGACTGATCTTTTTCAAGGAAAAGAGAATTCTGCCAGCAGGCTGCATTTGAATCTGAACTGTGAGTCTAGGTCCCCAGCCTCCCACCTACCTTGCAGATATGTATATTAAGAAATATACATATACATGTTTAGATATATGTATAAAGAGAGAGAGCACATATATGTACAAATATATCTATATAGCAGATATAGAAATATATATATATATAGCAGATATATATAAATACAAATATCTACTATTGGTTCTGTTTCTCTGGAGAACCCTGACTAATACACTCAGCAATTATACTGGTCCTGACAATTTCTTTTCCTTCTTTTGCAAAATCTTAATTTTTTTGTTTGTTTTTATGCTTGTTATATATATCTTATTGTAAATACATCATGTTTGGGGGATGTCTTTCAAAATTAGAAAATGTGTTTTGAAATTTAAACACATTAAAATCAGACAGACTGTGCTACGTACTTTTATTTTTCATGTCAATTCTTAAACAACACTGTATGATAAATGATATAGTCCTTCAATAAAGATGAGAAAATTGAGCCGGAGAAAATTTACATGACATTTTTAACTTCCAAGCCCTGCAGATAACAGAACTGTGATGGAACTCAAGATCCAAGTGATTCTAAGTGACCAGCTCCCCAACCCCCCCAACACACAATGAAGCCTCTGCAAAGAAAAGCTTAAATTAAAATAGAACACAAACTCTGAAGGCCTTTACTAGACTTATTTTAAGTGAAATCTCTTGTGACTCAATTTACCTTTTTGCTTGGAAATGACAACTTCTAAATGAAGCAGAATGTCTTTGTCAGTATTCGTTCTTACAAAGGGCAGGAATCCATCACACAATAAGTTAGGCCAAAAGAGGACAGTGGCTTTTTCTTGAATCCTCAGGATTGAAATCAAAGTTTCTGGGCCTCAGAAACTACAGGAAGCAGAAACTCAAATACTTCCCAGTCTTTTTCCCACCCTACATCTTCTTTCCACTGCTCTAAAAGTGGGCTTACTTCTTCTCTCCCTCTTCAGACGAGGTTGCTGGGTTTCCTGGGCCCCATGGCTGAAAATAGCCAATGACAAGAGCACCTGGGTTTATATTCCGTGAGTTTCAAGAGACAGGTAAAATAGTTTTTTGGTTTTTGTTTTTTTTTCCTGAAATCAACTTTCACGGAAAGACATTGGTTAGCCCAATTTGGATCAGGTATCTACACCTAGTAAAATTAGTAGAATCAGAGGCTTGGGTATGGAGTAGATAGCATGTATCATGTGGTGAGCAGAATTACCAAAAGTGATCCTGAGAGCTCCTTTATAATTGCCTGAACAATGAACCAGCTAGGACCAGAGTTGGAGGAGGGCAGGACAGTGGGGGGAAAGGTGAAAGGACGATCCCCTCTTTCTTTTCTCAGTAGGGGCTGCTGTACTCCCTTCTCTCTGTAGGTGATAACTCCCAATATCTCTCAAGTTCCCAAGTGTTAGACAGTTGGGATTACTAAATTCCTGATGTAAAGGGCTGGTGCTCAAATCCACATTGTCTAGCACCAAAGTACACTGGTTATCCTTCACTGATGGTTGCCCTCATAATTTTTCTATAAGAGGAACACCCCCAGGAGCATGAAGTCCCCCTAATGGAACATGGATAACTCCACATTGCCTGTCCAGTATAGTATCCTGGCCCTGGGAAGTCTCTCTGTGAGAAAAAGAGAGGAAAAAGACTAGACCTTCTCAGCTAATCCTGTCCTTGTAATTTTCTTTTTTTTATAAAGCCTATTCTTTAAACCAATGATTCTGATTCCTCAAGTGTGATTCCTAGACCAGAAGCATTAGCACTAGCAGGGAATTTGTCAGAATTGCAGATACATGGACGTGACTCCACACCAACTCAAATCAGAAACTCTGGGAGTGGAGCTCGGAAATCTACTTTACCAAGTACTCTGTGTAATTCTGATGTTTGTTAAAATTTGAGAACCACTAAATTCATGCCATGTGATATTGTGGAATTAGACCTGACCCTTTGAACAAGAGCACAGTTTTCCCCATATGGGTCAGGTGCTCAACCCAAGATCAATCAATGTTCAAGTAAAAAGGTTGTATTGTATTAACACAGTGGCTCCCACTGAAACCATATAAATGTAATGTCATCCTCAATCTTACTCCTTTTCTCTACTGGAGGGAGGTGAGAGAAATGTGAACTTAAAGTGGTCTTGTGTACCAGCATCTTCTGTGGTTCTCATGATATTCTTAGCCACAGTGTTGGCATCAAAGAGCTTCAAAGTAAATTTCTGTGTCCAACATCCTAACCAGAGATACCCCTCACAAACACACTACAATTACAAGGTATGTAATTGTGTGTAAAAATGGTGTGTATAAGACCACAGACATGAATTAAATGCTCCAACACAAAAGTATCTATACAATTACCTGGCATTACAATTTGTAGTGCTATGTCCTATCCATGATTTCTTGCACCAGCAGCTGCTGAGTAAATCAAGATTGATCTTCTAGGACTGAACATCCTCCACTGTTTAAGTTAAAAATATCAGCTTGTTACCTTTTTTCCTTATTCTTATTACCTTTTAACCTTATTCTTATCCTTATGTCCTTTATTCCCTATTCCCATTTCACAGCCAAATCTCTTCTAAGGAATTAAAACTATTAGCCAACATACCAGGTTGGAGGAGGTTTGGGATGGAAGTTGATATCCAAATCTTAACACTCTTTCGCGTCAAAATTCTGAGACTATACATAAAGAGCTGAGAACGATGAAGCACAGTATTTATTTTATTGCTCAAAGTGCAGAACTCTCTGATAAACTGGATTGAAAAACCAGGCACAGATCTGAGGCTGAATTCTAGCTTCCCCATCAATGGAGGCTGGCCAAGTTCATAGAGCAAATCTCAAACTGAACAGCTTAATCAAAGGCATAGCAGGACTAACTGAAGGCTAGGCTTGATCTCTTAAACTTGAGCATACATTAAAATCTCCTGAAGGATTTATTAAAACACAGATTTCTGGGCCCTGCCCACACAATGTCTGATTCATCCCTCTGGGATAGGGCCCAAGCATTGGCATTTGTTAAAAGCTCCCAAGTGATGCAGCTGTTGCTTCTAAGAACCCAACTTTGAGAGGTAATGAGCTGTATGGTTTACAGTGTACTTACAGGGAGCAAAGAAAAAAGCTCACTGTATTTGAGTGCAGAAAGTTCCAAAAACAAGTTAGAATCAAGTCAGAAAGGAACTTGCTATGATTTGGGGACACTGAGGGAAACCAGGATATATTACCCCAAAACATGCCTCTATGACATGAAAATTATTTGGGGCTGAAGCAATTAAGAAGCAAAAAATTCAAGCAAACCTCTCTCTGCCTACCCTGTTTTCTGCCTAAAGGAGGGATATAACTTCTCCTTTAGAGGAGATGACACTGGACTCTTAACCCAGAAACAGCACCAGAAGAGTTCCAGAACAAACTTTCCTCTACACTTTCCTCCCATATATTTCCTTTCCCACAGCTTCCCACTCTTAGAAACCTAAAAACCATTTTCCTTTGTTTTGTCATTTTTCTACAAATGTGTTGCTCTTTACTGTACTTGCTACAAAAGCCAGAGCTCTGAGCCGCCACTTTGAGTCACTTTTCCCTGAGCATTATCGTGTGTGGTATCTTCTATGTGCATTAATAAACTCTTTTACTCTTGTTAATATTTTTGTTAAAGCCCCTGCTAAAACCTCTAAAACAGGTAGAGGTTACATTTGTCTTCCCTCCAAAATCTAAAAGTAATTTGGATTATGCATGAAATACAAGTGAGTCAGAGAGGAAAGGAAGTTGGAAGAGAAAAAGCATGAAAGAGTCGACTTCTTTTGGCTAAAGTTGAAACGTGGGAAGAAAAAGAGGAGGGTTTCTTCAATATTTCAACAATTTTGGTCACTGTTATTTTCTTGGACCTGAAAGTCTATATTCCCTTTCCACATTTCCCTCTCCCCATGACATCTGCTTCTCAGGCTTCCCCTTTGGATCTTCTCCTACACCTCAAACACCTTCCCAGTATGCAGTCTTTTCAAGGCCTACTGTGATCTAACCACTTTCAGCAGACTTGAGGCAGCAGAGGTCCCTATTTGCTTCAAAGTATTTGTAAAATAAATTTACATGTGCTATGTGTACTTGAAGAAAAAAAATACAATTTACAGCAAAAACAGCTGACTTTTTAATATTCCAACTTTCCAGTAGGAACATTTAAATTAATAGCAGGGAGCAAGACAAAGCTATTACGGCCACTTTTCACTTACATAGCTGGTGTGGGAGGAGGTCATACCTAAGAATAGGATCTCATGAAAGAAAAGAGATAGTCATTACAAAGATGGGGCAAGTGTTACATGTGGTTAAAACACCTACATTTGAAGTGTAGAACCCTTGTTTAGTCAAGTAATGTTACGAGGTTTTGAATAAGCAAACATAGAACTGGGTGAAATGTAAGGTAGGGGAAGAAGGAGTTGAACTTCATGAGGAAGCATGAAAACTTAAACATGGAAGTTGAGGAAGAAGAGCTATGAACAGGTAAGAAGGAAGAGGAGAAAATGAGAGGAGAAGATCTTAGAAACCTAGACGACAGAGCAGTCCACTGGGGGACTGGGCACCTTTTTGGTAGAGGGAGGTCTAATATTCAATATTAAGCTACTGGTTCTTCTGGGATATAACCTCCCTGTATTTCTTCCAAGGCTCATGAAAAAATCTGATGCAACTGCCTCGCTTATGATGCAATGGAAAAAGGAAAGTTCTGCGTTATCATATGGCAACAACTGACTAGCACTTGGTAGCAACTAAACCAACCCTACCCTGCCTTTAAGTGGCACCTGTCCTGATAGTTCCCACTGTTCCATCCCTATGTGGATTGACACAGGGCTAAGAGGAGTGACAGCCACTGCATGCAAGACCTGAGTCACAAAGCAAAAGAAGGTACTGAGGAAATAAGCCCTGAGGTTTGGTGGGGATTCAGGAGAAGGCACTGTATTCCAGTGGAAAGGGAAATAGTGCCATTTTATTTAGACAGTAAACAATTGTAAGTACTAAAGGACCCCACAAGAATGAAGAAATCAGGAAAATATGGGCAGCTGATCCTTGAGTTGTACTAATCCAAATTGGTTGCCCTTGAATCCTCAGTCTTCATTCTTGAAGCACTATGTGGATCTAGAGAATCTATTTGAACTTTTTCCTTCCCATTCTATCTTTACCTAGTTTACTTGCAAGCTTTGACTGGGGAAACATCCAAAGTCTTGTATTATTTCTCTTTACAGATGTTGTTGGGACAGGCCATTCTTCTTCCTATGTGGTTATGCATATGCAAAGGTTAGTGTACCAGGTGGCTTTGCAGCATAAATTAATTGTAAATCCTGCTCATTCCTTAAGTTTGACCTGATCCTCCAATCTTTTAGTGTTTCCCCCTCCCATACACCCAGTTCTGTGATTGGCCTACAGACCGCATGTCTACTAAGTATCAGAAATAGAGTTCAAAGATCAAACTAGATGATTTGTCTATGCTCAAACCAGATGGATCTTGTTTAGTCAACCCACAGAGTTTGTAAAAACTAAATAAGCCAACATGCATATATCAAAAGACTAACATAAAAATTCTGATTTCTTGTTTCTTTAGAAAAGTCAGATCTGGCAAACTTTCAATGGAGCATACACTGCTCGTTTGCCTCAACTGACCCATCTTGCCTCTTTAGTTTACCTGCCTGGCAAGCCATTTGAGTTTTGTGCACTGAGCCGATGTCTGTTCAAACAATTCTCATTATGGAAAATGGTGTGTCTTAAAAGGCAGCCAAAACTATTACCGGAGTGTTCAATTGCTAGAAAGTTTTTCCTTGTACTGAATAAAACTCTATTTCCATGAAACTTAAATTGAATTTACCAAATGTCCACCTTCTGGTCTTGGATTTACCTCCCAAATCTAAATGGCATTGCTTTAATTACTAATAGATAGTCATCAATTCCCCCAAGTCTTCTCCAATCCAGGCTAAACATCCTAATTATTTTAACCTTTCCACTCATGCCAGTGATTCTCAACCTTTTCTCCTTTCTGATCACTTTCCTCTGGATATTATCTAGACATTAATAACAAAAAAGAATTGTCACCATCCTCTTTGTCATGATGAAATTCATATCCATATTAAACTATATTGAAAAGTCATCACTTCCCCTTTTTTATATTAATATCCATTTTTTATTATTTTGATACATTTGGCTATTACTTGATGCCCTGCCAGAGTAATGCAAATATGCCTCAAAAATTATGACTGTCAGGGACAGAAACTACATTATTTTCATTCTGTTCATTCTGTATCCATAATGGATTCATCATAATGTACTCTCTCAGTGTAATATATAAATAAGCAAGTAAGCACTATTTGTATACTCTTATTTAAAATGAGTTGACAGAGCTAACAATTGACATGAGTAAGGTAAGATAAAATAAGGAGGATTGTGTGCACACACACGTGTGTGTGTTTGTGTATAAGTGGAAAAGCATCTACCTACCTTCCTCTGTAATTTTTATAGACATATAGGAAAATTAAATGTTAGAGCCTTACACGAGCTTAGATGAATTAGGAAAATGACAGCTTGAAAGTATGAGTGATCTTCCCGTGGTCACAGAGATAATTACTAACAGAAGCAGACCTAGAATCCAGGTTTCTTGGCTCCTGTTGCCTCTTTCCAACCTACAAATATTTGTTTCTAATATCCTTCTAGTAGTTTCTCAAGGTAAACATACATTTAATGCACCTTTCAGTATTTTATGGGTTCAGAGACTTAAAATCTGAAAGAAATTAAATTGAACCTCTTAAGAATTAGCTTCATACAAGGATTTAAATCAAAATCTAACAAATCATCCTCATCCATCCAATGTTCAAAAGCTCAAAAGAGTAGATGTCACTTTACTGTTAAAGGGTTGAGGTATGGGTGAAATTTTAAGTTTATGGTAATAATTTTTGTTGACTGGTGCCCCAATATGTGTATATTAAGCTTAATTCACTGTATCTCATGTGTCAGAAGGTCAAGATGTTGCCCACAGACTAGTGAGTTTTAAACCTCTTTTGAAATTTTCTGTTATTTTTTAAAAATCCTACATAGAATTGCCTAACTTCTACCTAACTAAGGAAGTCATTTCCTAACTGGTGCATCTGAAATGAACATACATCTTTATTCCAAGCATCTAATGGAGATTTACAGATACCTGGATGAAGAAAACTTCAAGTGACCAATTAAAATATACTTTGAGGTATACAAGTACAAGGCAACACCAAGGAAAAGTAAACTGAATTCCTTGAAAAAACTGATCTTTCAGCTATATATCAGCACCTGAAGCCAAAATAAGATCAATCACTACTACACTAAGTTACTGCATATAGCTTAAGGGCTACAACAGAGACTACAGAAGTTTTCCGTCAACAAGTTGAAAGGCATGATGGGTAGAAGTCAGTGCAATGGCCTCTGTGAGTTACAATAAGGATACCAGCACAGCATTTGATAGACACTGAACATTTTCACTAGGAGCTGGCGCTGACTAACAAAATCCCAAAATCTGAAGAATATTTCTTTGCTCCTGAAAATATAAATTATATTAGTAAGGAATTTTACTTTGCTTACCTGATTTTCTCATCAAAACTATCCATCCTGCTAATCTTGAAATGAAGCCTGATTTAAAGTGAGAATAATTCTTGATTCAAGGTTAATTCCACCGTCATATTTACATTTTTGATGATACAGTTTCAAATCTTGATTTAGACTGAATTAATAATATATCAGGATATTTGCTTAAAAGCAACCATTGCACAATCAACAGAGTAAAAAGGCAGCCCAAAGAATGGGATAAAGTATTTGCAAATTATATATCTTATAAGGAGTTCATATCCAGAATATATAAAGAATATCTACAATTTAACACAAAACAATCAGATTTTAAAATGGGCAAAGAACTTGAATAGCCATTTCTCCAAAGAAGATAAACAAATGGACAATAAGCACATGAAAATATGCGGAACATCACTAAGCACTAGAGACTTGCAAGTCAAAACCACAAGATACACTTCGTACCCATTAGGAGGGCTACTGTTAAAAAGAAAACACAGGAAATGGCAAATGTTGGTAAAGATGTGGCAAACCTAGAACCTTACGTATTGCTGGTGGGAAAGAAAAATATTACATCCACTATAGAAAAAATATGTTGATTCCTCAAAAAATTAAAAACATAATCACCATATGATCCAGCAATTCCACTTCTTAATATATATACCCAAAGAATTTGAAATCAGGTTGTCAAAGAGATGTTTATATACCCATGTTCATAGCAGCATTATTGACAATACCAAAAGGTACAAGAAACACATGCATTCATTAAAGGATGAATTGGTAAACAAAATATGGCATATAAATACAATGAAATATTATCCAGCCTTAAAAAGGAAGGAAATTCTGACACATGCTACAATGTGGATAAACCCTGAGGACATCATGCTAAGTGAAACCAGTCACCAAAAGACAAAAATTGTATCATTCCACTTATGTGAGATACTTAGAGTAGCCAAATGTATAGAGACAGAAAATAGAAGTGTTATTGCCAGGGGTCAGAGGGAAGGGATAATGGCAGTTGTTGTTTAATGTCTATAAAGTTCCAGTTTTGCAAAATGAAAACAGTTCTGGAGATTGGTTGCACAACAATGTGAATATACTTAATACTATTGAACCACACACAAAAATAATGAAGATGATAAATTTTATATTGTGTGTATTTTACCACAATTTTTTAAAAAGCAATTATTAGGTTCACTAAAGGCAGAAAATGTTTTTTATTATTATTGCCTGTAATGGTAATGATAGTTACCATGAACTGAATTCCTCAGGCTCAATTATATACACTCTCACACAAAATTCAAAAAAAAAAAAAAAAAAAAAAAAAGGCCAATAACAGAATTATCATTACTGTTCTCTGTTTACAGGTGAGGAAACTGAAAATTGGAAATTAAATAATCTCATTACATCTGACTCTGAGAGACACTGCAGTTAAAAAAAGAAAAATGCCCTAAAACTTAGTGGAGTAACATGAATCTATAGGTCAGAAAATTGAATAGGCTTTAGAGGGATGGCTTTATCTCTGCATCAAGATGTCTAGTAATTCAGCTAGAAATACTTAAATGTCTAAAGCTAGAATAATCTAGAGACTTATTCATTCACATGCTTGGTATCTGATACGGAGCAGGGACTGACAATTGGAATGACCACATGTAGCCTTTTCACATAGCTTGAGCTTCCTCAAATCATGGCTTCCTCAGGATAGTCAGACTTACAGCATAGTAGCGAAGGACTCCAAGAGTAAGTATTCCAGCACATAAGACAAAAGCCATCTAATCTTTTATGACCTAGCCTTTGCAGTCACATAAGGTCGTTTTTGCCACTCTTTATTTGCCAAAATTCACAAGCCTACCTAGATTCAAGGAGAGAAGACCTAGAACCTATGCCTTGATGGCATAAGTGGAATCAAAATGTTTGTGGTCATGTTGTAAAATCATCACAGACTCCAAAGCCCTTATTACAGGACAGTGTGTGATGTTTAGTCCTAGGGCTTCATAGATCATTATCAATGGAGGAAGTAAGGAAGAGTGGGTAGTTGACACATACTTTTACTCTAACAAAGCAGAGTTTACAAGTGAAATAATATATAACTCAAAGACATTTTCACTTGAACCACAATGCCAACCTAAGAATATTTTAAAATGGTAAATTCATACTAAAGCAAAAAATGTTTACATAATTTTTGTTCTTAATGATAAATGCACTTAAAATAGAGGGAAATCCACAGCAGAGACTGGTCCTGGATTGTTGGCATCTGAGTAACAAAAGGACAAAGAGATGATGGATGGCCATATGTATATTAGCAAGCACAGAACATCATTAATAGCCACTTGCCTGCTTTGAAGGACAACACTGGACTTACACCAAAATCTTGACAAGGAGGAGAGCAGCCGTGCAGGAGCAAGCCGAATCCTCGGGGTTCAGACTGGGCTAGGAGGGTTATAAATAGAGATGCCCCAGGCCCCTCAGCAGGCAAAAGTACACCCATCAATAAAACTAAAGATGAGGAGAAGAAACAGTCTGAAAATCCCAGGGCAAGAAAAAAAACAGAAGCCTAGAATAAATGAAGAAAACTCTAAGTTATTCTTCCTCATGAAGAAAGTCATCAAAAGACTTCCTTTCAGTCATAGAAAAGGGAGGTGTAGAGAACATCGTTTTCACGGTCTGCTGATATTTTCTTTAGGACATTAAAAATTGTCTATGAAGCCACATAAATAAAACGAGCCTTTTTTTCACTATCAAAGGAACAATAACACAAAATTAGAGAAGTTGTAATTAGTAATCGAACCCTCTTTAAAATAACAATATAATAATTTTTAAAGCAGGATTAGTTTTTGTCAGTGAAAATGACTAGAAAAATAATTATGGCTTATTTTAAAAATTGTTAAATTCCAGATTATTTTACGTTATTTTTTTTTTATTTAATTAATTGTTAAATTCCATTTATTTTCCTAGTGGATGTGCCTTAACATTTGTGCTAAGTTGAACTTCTCATATAAAGAAATTAATTTGTTTTTAAGAACTACTCTAATTCAGCCAAGCAACAGGAAGGAGAGAAATGTGAATTGATATACAAAAAATATTGTTTTATCCAGATTTTATTATCTAAAAATCTGTACTGAGTCACTTCAGTAATCCAAGTTACAGTTAACAAAAACAGTACAATTGTTTATTATAATGCCTACAAAGTTCTAAAAGATACTGACTCCTGAGTCACCAAAGCAAAGGGAGAAAGGTCAGCTGGTGAAAGGTTATGCGGGGGCGGGGCATGAAATATCAGCCTAAGGCATTTAAGCTTTATTCAATGGGTAAAAGGGAGGCATTGGAAGTATTTGAACAAAATAGTGACATTACCAAAAAAGGCTTGTAGGAAAATTAATCCGGTGTTCAAAGGCAGTCTAGATTTTAATTTGGAATGACTGAAAATCAATGATAAGTCTATTGAAATAAAATCCAGAGTGAAGGGGAAAAGTAAGAAGTAAGTACCTTAACTAGGCTTCGTGATCTTGAAAAGGGAAAATGAGGGATAGGTAAGATCATCTGGGGATGTAGGGGACCAACCATCCCAGTTTGCCTGAGACTGAGAAGCCAGGGGTGTAGGATGCTCAGTGCTTAATCCAGGACAGTCCTAAGCAAATCAGGATGGTTGGTAACCCTAGCTGGATGCTACGGGAAAAGAAAGAAGAATCATGTTTTGATTACAGGGAGTCAGGAGTGGGACAATCATTTGAAACTGTCTAATAGCTAGAACCTTATATTAACCAAATCCTATTTGTAGCCATACTAAATATTTGCCCTGCACCATAAATATGGAATGAAAGGTATGGGCAATGCAAATGAACAGATAACTTCACAGAAGTCTTTGTTATATTTTAGCTACAGAGTAGGGTCCAGCAGGGTAGAAGCCAGAAACATGAATAAGATATATTACAAAAGAAGAGAGAGCAAATGTTAAACATAGCCTGAAAGGTAAGACAGTACATCAGGGAGTGAAGGCAATGTTGGCTCAAAGCACAAGGTGGAGAGTGCAAGAGCTGAGTACGAGATGGGGAGCTGAGTTAAAGATGAGTGAAGGTGATGAAGCGCCAGGAAATGAGGCTCAGGAAGAAACACATGCAGGGGCCGTCAGGCTCCAAACCTCCACCAACTTCCTGGTGTTCAAAACAGTTTTGACTTTATTAAGGAAGGACTGGAAAGCACTCAGAAGGCTATCGAAATAATTTAGAGTGAGTGAGCGTAATTATTATCCCTTATGTTACTTATTTTCACTAGTTCCTCTTTCCTGTTGGTCATTCCACCTTCAGTTAGAACACTGTTCTGTTCTCCATTCACTGCCTCAATGAGGGATGACAAAACAGAAGAACCGGACGTGGGTAGGATGGAGTATCACTCCACATATTTTTGACTTTGAAATACCTACATATCTGTGGGGAAGGAAAGACAGCAAGTTCAAGAGAATATACATGGGGGTGGATGGATGGAAAGAAAGGAAGGAAGGACGGAGAAAGGGGAGGAGGAAAAGAAGAAAGGAAAAAAAATGAAGAGACCAATAGATTGATCTAGATCTATAGTCTATAATATACCCAGGGCCTGGGGTTGCAGTTGAGAGAGGAAAGACTGAGGAACTCAGAAGGGAGACAGGCCAGTGGATGACATTAGGGGCTCGGTCTCAGATGTGGAAATATCACAATCCCAAAGTCAGTGTCATACCCAGAGACTTCCCAGCCTCCAATAACATGCACATTCTTTCAGGACATGATCTAGCACCACTACGTATGTCTTACTCTAGTCAGAAATCTGGGGCAAATCCTTGACTACCTTTCTCCCTCCTGCTTTGTCCTAGTCCTGTTGTTCTCTGTCCTAAATAGCTCTTAAATTAGTTACCTTTCTACAGTCCCTACTGCCATTACCCTGTTTTACTATTCAGTCCATGCTGGCCTGTGACTTTTGGGTTACAACAACCTACCAGCTGACTCACCAGTCTTCATAACCAATACATTAGTCTTTCTAATAGGTGGTGCTGATGATTGGCACACAAACCTTAGGTTAGATTGGCTTATTTCATGTTTCAGTTTAGTTCACCCATCTGTAAATGACATTTGAAAATAATATCTAACTTACCAGATTGTTCAAAGAATTCCATAAGTTAATACCTGTATAAAATGTGTTCATATGGCACTGTGTTAGCCCAGTAGGTGCTAAATGTGAACTATCATCACTGTTGTTATTATATTATTATTACAATTATAAAATATAAATCTTTTCCCGCCACTCACCTGTCAAAGGCTCAAGTTTGAAATTGACTTAAAAAGACATTTGGATTGAATCTGGCAAAAGGTGGGTTAACTTAAACCAAAGGGGACTCTCTAGGGGCTCAAGGCCAAAAGTGCCCCTCGTCTCACAGGCTCCCAGGATAAGAGTCTGAGAAGCATTATAACCAAGACAGATACCCTCCATTTTGTTTTTTGGGCTTTTGTTTCATTTTTTTTTTCCTTTTCCCTGACGCCACATTGGTTTTTGTCCCTACTTGTCACTATATCTGTGTCATGCCGTCTCAGAAGACTAACTTTGCTGACTTTTCAGGTTTAGGGCAGCAAATGGCTGTCCCAAGATTCCCTACCTGTGTGCTCAATTCAAGCTCCCAGTGGAAACAGTTTTCAACATTTTTGTGCGACTGAAAGTGGTTGGTCATCTTGGTGGAAGTGACAGAGAAGAGCTGTAGGAAAGGCAGACGGCCTAATGAATGCATCTATTAATTCTGACTCCAAACTATGCTTCCAACTTTGTCTCCTACCGCTTCCCTGCAAAATACATACAGCAGCCTTCCTGGATTACTCATTTTCCACAATCACTATCCCATCTGTATGTCTCTTTGCCCTTGCACACACTGCTCCTTCCATCAGAAATCTTCTTACTAACGATTCACAGAGCCAAATTCTTCCTGTCCTTCCAACTCAACCCAAACACTACCACACTGATGATACTTTCACGTCCCATGTACTACAAATGGTTTGCATATTTTGTACATTCCCCAATTACAGCTTCTAACATGTTGTATAAAATTATCAATTGTATTTTTTCTCTGTGCTTCTTCAGGGCAGGCATTCTCATTTTAAATTCATCTTTTTATTTTCAGTGACTAGACAATTTTTGATTGAACACTTAAATGAAAATTAATTGTAGTTTTTTTATTATAAAATTACATTAATCTAGTCTCCTTAGGAGAAACAATTCGAGCTTATAACAAGCCTAAATTAATAAATATTTTCAAACCAATGTTTTTAGG
The DNA here is from genome assembly GCF_003255815.1 of Theropithecus gelada. Taxonomy (NCBI): domain Eukaryota; kingdom Metazoa; phylum Chordata; class Mammalia; order Primates; family Cercopithecidae; genus Theropithecus; species Theropithecus gelada. Next base: position 87,854,484 of record NC_037683.1, read on the forward strand.
AAAACACTTCTCAGTATTCACAGTAATGAAACTAAGGCTCATAATTAATTAAAGAATGAGTACTCTGATATATCAGTTTTAATTAATAGAGTCATTAGACATAAGCACATCTGTTTTGTGTTAATAGGTATTACCAAAACGGGTTTAACATTTTGTGGAAATAGTTTATTTCATGTAAACTAATCATTTTCTTGGCTTTCAATTTGTTATATATTTTATTACATGAACAATATATATTTTCGAGAGATGGTGCAAGAATAACTAGTGTATGCCTGAATAAGTCTGAATATTGATCCCACATAGCCCATTTGAATAAGTGTACTCTGCCTGTCTCTACTTGTCATGACAGATAAATACACATGCCATTTTTAGAACTGCTACTTTTAAAAGCACTTCCCTTTTGAGTGTCTGTCTCTTTAGCATTGTTGTATTTCAAAACTCAGAACTGCCTTATCCTTTTCTTTCCTCTTTCTCCTTCCTTCTATTCCTCATCTCATTCAGTTTCTTCTGCAATATGACTAAAGTCTAGCAACACCCTCTTTTTGATTATTCTATTCTGGTGGCCTAAACCGCTTTCATTCTTGCCTTTACCCCCTATACTCCCAAATAATGGTGATACTTTGAGTGTGCTACAAATATCCACTTTCCTCTAAACCCATCATGAGTATACTTTCCCATTTCACTTGAGCTTATCACCTGCTTTAGAGTGAAGAATTAGCAGATGTGCTTGCATGGTTTGGCAGGCTTCTTCCACCTGCCGATTAGCACAAGAAGCGTTCATCCCAAGTAGATGCTGGTCGTTCCAACTGGGCCCCAGATCAAAGACACATTTAACAGACTTGAACCCGCTGAATGCACAGCCTGGAGCTGAGCCCAACTTACTTTGCCATCTAAAGCAGATGAACTTACTCTACATCAGATATACCCGTGGACCTGCAGACTTCAGAGCATGATAATAAATTTCTATTGTTGCCAATCACAGCATTTTGAGGTGGTTTGTTACATAGCATTATTGTGTAAAGAGCTGACTGATACAAAGTTCTTTCTAACACCACAGGTTTCTGACTCTAAAGTACTAAAAAAAAAAAAAAAAAAAAATCATATTTGTATTTCTCTCACATGACAAGACATATAGATGTAATTAAAGGCTAAAAGAGCTAATTGTGGTTATGATTGAGCACCTAATATATGTCAGGGATTCTTTATATGTATTATTTTTAATCCATTCTTTTACTGGTAAGAAAATTGATTCCAAAAGTTTAGATAACTTTCTCAAGGTCATGTTACTAGTTAGTGGCAAGTACTCAAACTAGGTCTGCCTGAATCCAGAAAGTTGGATCTTCTTCCCTCTCACACCGTATATTATCATTATGCTCTAAATTAAAGTGACAGTCATCATAATAATTATTTTAGTCCCTAGAATTAATGTTGTTTTCAGAGAGTTTCTGCTTATGATTGATATTTGATGGATAGCAAATGGTTCATATAAAAGGATGAAAAGACTTAAAACATTTTAATTATGCACATAGCATAATTTGACATTTTTAAATTTAAAACTTAAAGATATTATGAAAGTTGTCAGAGCAGGTTTGGAAGATGATTTTTATTTGTAATATCACAAAGCTGCAGTATGTTTAAAAATAAAGTAAACTTATTGTTCTGGGCCTTTCCCATAACATGTCCAGTGATGGACAATTGTATTTTCCCACAGAACTATTTAGATTTGAGAAAGACTAAATAACTGTTATTGTATCATTATAAAGAAAAAATATGTTTGAAAAATATGACATACACATGCTCCAAAGAGCAACTTACTAAAATTATAGTTGAAAGATACCAATTTGAAGTCATTTACTCTTTGATTTCTTTTAGTTCTTTTCACCATCCAAACAAAAACTTCTGTTTTCAGTGTTTGGTTTGGTTTTGTTTTTCATTCAGGCATGTTTGATAAATATCGTGGCTTTATTATTACAGAGAGTATCTGTAGAAAAACAGAAGACAGTAATTTTTCTAATTCACGCAGCAGGCTTTTGTCTGTCATGATCGGCCACAAAGTAGTTGTATACCAAAATATCAAAAATACAATGACTCCAAGGAACAATCTGAAGAAAGGCTTGACAAGAATAAGTATAGCAATAGTGTGATGGTCATGCTTCAGCCCGTCTTGATCTGCCAAAAGGAAGATCTTCAACCATCAGCATAACTAATATTCCACTAAATTTGTTCACATGTGGCATGTCAAAACTTTAGGTAATTAAGACGTCAGAATTTAGATAATTTGGATGAAATTTGAGATAAAAGTAAAAATCAAAGTTAGCAGTGTAGTTATGAATTAGGCTTGATGTTGAAAGCAACTCAAATTTGCTGTGAGCTCAGGGAATGCTAGGGCATACAAATGAAAAATGAGCTTACTACTAGGCAACTGCTTGCCATGGAAACAAGCCCCAAATTTTTAGCATGTTAACTCAGTAAGAATTTGTTTCTCCATTACAGTTCAGTGTAAGTGCTTGTAGTGGTAAGGGACTTGTGCTACTGTCTCCACATTTCTCCACTCCACTCAGTGGAGTCCTCAGAAAAAGAGCATGAAGCAAACACACTCCCTTCTTTACCACTGTTAACGCTGAAGCAGCATCATCATTTCCACTCACATTCTATCGTGAGAAGTAGTCACGTGTCCTTACCAAGTTGCAAAGGAAGATGAGAAGTGTAGTCCCCAGCAGGTAGCCATATGCCAGTGATAAAACTATATTATGAAAAAGCAACACAAAATTTGGTAGAGAGTTTGCTCTATTTCTTCAGAAAATAGTTACTAAATTTCATGATGTGTATTCCATTACACTAGGCACTATGAAGTTATAAATATCTTTTCAAGCAGCTTATAAAATAAATGGGGAAACAAAACAGATTAATGGCATATGCTTATAAGCATTTATAGAGCCATTTCTCATTATTCAGAGGATCATTGTGGATTTATACAGCCAGGTTACTTAGAGGACCATTTTGGATTTATAGATTTATTGTTTTGTCTCTTTTCCTTTCAACCACATTTTTTAAAACATTATCTTCTGCTTGAAAAGTATACCATGGTCACACACACACAGACACACACAAAAAATCATGCAGTCAGGAAAACTGTGTAAAATTCAAATCAATCACTTGTTATTTGTCCTCAGTCCTTATAAAACATTTGGTTGAGAAAAATAGATGTTGATTTATTGGACCTGCTCAAATAGTCATGTTCATGCTTCCCTTACCACAACACATATTCAAGGTTTGATGGAGTAATAGGAGACATTTTCATAGGCATAGCAGTGAAGGGAAAACATGTTGGAGATACAGATAAGAGTTAGCACAAGTCATAATAGCACCTATCATTGATTGAGTGTCCATTAGAGTCAAGGCACTGTATTTGTGCTAAACCATATGTATATGTGTTTCATTCTAATGCAGCTTATAAAGTAGATTTTATTATTTGCATTTTGGGCAATCATTAGAAAGAATAAATAGCATGACTATTTATATTTTGAACTAAGTGTTTAGGTGTTACTAATTGACAAAAAGAATATCCCTTTTAGATTATCATCAGGCATTTAGATCAAGATTTTTTGATGTCCTATTTGTTTGTTTGCTTTTTTTATAAATGTTTTATTGATACTGTACTGAAAGGAATGTATGAGTACTGTCTTAATTATGAAAGATTATGGAGTCTAAGGAAATTGTAAAGAACGTATGCAAAGGAGGAAGACAAAGACTTTTACTCAAGAATTAGAGTCAGGTGCGGTGGCTCACACCTGTAATCTAAGTGTTTCAGGAGACTGAGATGGGAAGATCCCTTGACCCCAGGAATTTGAAACTAGCCTGGGAGACATAGGGAGGCTCATCTATACAAATAACAACAACAATAATAATAAATTAGTGGGGCATGGTGGTGCAGACCTGTGGTCCCAGCTACTCAGGAGGCTGAGGAGCAATTACTACCATGAGCCCAGTAGGTCAAGGCTTCAGTGAGCTATGACTGTGCCACTATACTCCAGTCTGGGCAACAGAGCGAGACACTGTATCAAAAAAATAAATAAATAAATAGAAAAGGCATTTTAAAAATGTTTCTATGAAGGTTAACATATTATCTTAAAAGCATTGCATCATATTATAGCAGACCTTTTCCTGAAAGCAGGTTTTGGTATTATGGAAAGGGCCATGCAGAGGAAGAAAATAAATTGTAGAGATAAGCTTCAGATCACAGAGAACATGCTTAGCCTAATTAGTCCAGGGTCAAACATGAGCATAGAAACAACAAAAGTAAAGTGACTAGATTACATATATTATTAACTCAAATACATAGGAAACAAGTAGCACTCAAAGACAAATACGTAACTTTGGTGAGAAGTAAATTATATAGATTGACATTTTGGAAGTTTAGTTTGGGTGAGGTCCGGGAACCACTGATTTTATCTGACAAAACCAGGGAGCAGTTTTTGCACTGAGTGACAGGGAAACTTTCAAGGTTACGACTAAAAGGAACTTCTGAGTTTTCTTGCTACATGAAATGGTTGTCCAAATAAAACTGAAGTTCATCCATCTATATACCAAACATTTATAAAGTACCAATCTCTTCCAGGCATCTGCTTAAGACCAGGTACAGGAATAACAAATAAATAGTTTTAGAGCTATTCTTTCTTCCTATGCCCATGGCAGACATTGCTAATCAAACACAGTTATCTTTTCCACTTATGTCATACAGCCTCAGATTGCTTTTCAATACATCACTGCAGGCATTTACTAGCAATCTAGTTGCAGTTGACACAGAGATGAAACTTATTTGCTACTCCAGCATCAGGCAAACAAAAATGGCATAGACATTATCTTATCCCTCAACAAGCACACATTTTAGTATTAATGGGGGAAGAGATTAGGATGGCTTTGGAGATAGTTGGCTCAATAGCTGTAGCTCAAAACTGCAGAATCAAGTGTACTTTGAAAACACTGAAACCAAAGGAAAAAGAAACTATGAGAAGGCTAAGTTTCATGTGAATAGTTCCATCTGTGCACCCAAGATTGAACTATAGACCTGTTAGATACGGCCAGAGTTTACTTTAAATCTAACAAAAACAACTAAAAATTGCAACTGTAACTAAATTATTAATTTTTTTTGAGACAGTTTTGCTCTTCTTGCCTAGTGCAATGGCACAATCTTGGCTCACCGAAACCTCCATCTCCTGGGTTCAAGCGGTTCTCCTGCCTCAGCCTCCGAAGTAGCTGGGATTATAGGCATGCGCCACCACGTCCGGCTAATTTTTTGTATTTTTAGTAGATATGGGATTTCTCCATGTTTGTCAGGCTGGTCTCAAACTCCCGACCTCAGGTGATCCGCCTGCCTCGGCCTCCCAAAGTGCTGGGATTATAGGCATGAGCCACCACGCCTGGCCAACTACACTAAATTTTAAATAGTGACTGTTTTAGTTTAGAGATTATTAAAGAACAAACACTCTAACATATAAGTGTACTGTTGTTCTCAGCTGAAATGTAAAGGTTAATGAAACAGGTCTTGTTGGTTGAGGATTTGGTCTCAGTTACTTTGGATCAAAGGAGGAAAAATGTTTTTTCTTTTCTTTTTGGAGTATGAAAAGAAAATCTTTAGTAATTTTGAAACCTTCACTATTGACATCAGAGAGCAAAATATTTATAAGGCAGCCAGCAATAGGGAATACAAAAACCAAAAATCATGAAAGTGGGTTTTAAAAATAATATCTTATCAACAGATAATTATTTTTCTTCTGTTCTCTTTTCTTTCCAAAATAACATCTCTGTGAAAACCCAACACAACCTTTACCTACATCTATCAGACTTTACCTTGCTCAATACTCCCTCTAAGTCTTTTCTTTCATGTATTTGCATTCTCTTAAACGTGAATAATAATGAAAGTTTTCACATACTTTGTGGTTTTTGAGATAAGTTGATTATTAAATCAGTTTTTTAGTTTTTAATTTACTAAAATCTATTCATTCATCATCTATCTTATGAAATGGTGTAGGAGAATATTCCTTGAAATCAGAGAGATTAACATTTAAGAAAAAGAAAATTGAATTAATATTTTAATATCTCTTTTCCAAGGCCTAGACTTAACATTTGAATGAAAATTTTAAATACTTACTCTGTTGTGCTCCCAGCATAACCAATAATATCTGTGAGTAAAATATTAAAATATTACTTTCATTTAATTACAGTTGAAATAAAACAATGGCAAATAAAAACATCATCCTTGGGTACTAATGTTGTTGGCTTTTATGTTCATCATTTGAAAAAGTAAACACTCATTTGAAACTTAGAACTGAAAGTAATATAATAGAGAAGGAAGGAAATACTGACATTTAATTATTTTAACAAGCTGGGCTGCTGATTACTGAAATAATATCTACAAATTGGCTGAAGCATGAGCAGAAGTTTACAACTTAAAACATAGTGGTTTTAAAATAGACAACTATTTAATTGATTTTTTCAACAGTTTCCCTAATACTTTAGGCTTCGTAACTCTTGTTATCAACCAAAATTTAGCTACAGCCTGATTATAGCCAACAACTGAGAAACGTTTGTTAACAGGCACAAATGATAAACATCAGTCCACTATCACTTGCTTCTTGAGAGATCAACCTTTTCAGTAGGAAAATTCTACAAATTGATTGCTGCCAAAAGAGGACTGCATAAGCAAACCTAACCCAGAGCTGAAATCTTGACTTATTTAATGTAATTGTTAGCATAGAAAGGGAAGAAAATGCTACTATCTGCCCACTTAGTTCAGGTCATTTCTTCCAATCTGACCCATTCCCTAGTGGAAATTCTGGGACAGTGGGAACCCAGCATGATATAAGAAGGATGTTCTGCTGGGAAAAAGGGTAACTTAATGATTTACCAGAATTTTCAGATCAACTGAGAGATTCGGATACAAAGAATGGAAGTTCAAATCATAAAAGACCTGATTTTTGCAATTCAGCTTGATTTCCTACTCTAGTTCCAAAAATGGAAATGAACTTACAGATCTCAGGGTTTTTGCAGCTATCTATTAGCCAAATTATATTTCCTACAGTGACAGACCAATTAGCCAAATATTTCAGTTGAGTTAATTTTATTATGTGCAAGTCAATCAATTTTTAAGAATTAAAATAAACTGAACTCTGCATAAGAAAAAATGTCCATGGGTGACTTTGGCAGGAAATGGTCTAGAAAAAAGAAGGCCAGAAAAATTCATCTAGTTAGTCAATCATCAACAAAGATGTATTAAGCACCTACTCTACACTGTTTTAGAAGACCAGAATACAATAGCTAACAAGATTGATTTCCTTTGATGAAGTTGCAACACAAGGAAAGATCCAAATAATAAGTAAGCAAATAATGACACAAGAAAATGTTTAAGAATGATGAGTGTTATGAAGACCATTCCTTTCTAACATGCAATAAGGTAGACGGTAGTGAGAGAATAGGAAGGAGTGGTTTGGAAAGGCCTTTCTGAAGAGGCTACTTTTGAACAGAGACCTGAGGCATGAAAAGGCACAAGCCAAGCAAAGATCTGGAAAAGAAAATTTCAGGAAGTGGGAACAGTATGTGCAAAGGTCCTAAGCAGGCATAAACTCACTATGTGTCAAGAACAGACACAGAAAGATGGGAAGCAGCTGGAGTACAGATCATAATGGGGAGCTCTGAGAAGAGGTTAACATGGTAGCCAGGAGCCTTCTAGGTCATTGTAAGGAGTTTGTAGTCTATTCTAGCACAAAGGAAAGCAATTGGAAGGTTTTTCAAAATAAGGTAAATCAGAGGTCTTAATATTTTCCCCAAGATCTTTCTGACTTCCAGGGACCACAAATTATAAAATACTCTACTGGAAACCAAAAGACTATAAGCATGAGACTTCCACAGTGTATTAAAATCTGTGGATAACTTTCTTCAGGTCATTGTCTAATGTAGGCAAAGCCTAAATGGCTCTAATACTGGCCAAATTCTATAATACAAGCACATTCAATTAACTTTTTAAAAAATTTACAAGGCATCCTCATTGACCAGTGAAAATCGTTTAATAAGTTTATGGGTTTCTGCCGATCAAGAAAGTTTCTAGCATAGAAGTATCTCTGTTCTTTTTCTACTATAAGCAGCGTGGCATTTCTTCTGTGAGGTTTTGAAAGAGCTTATTTTGGAGATTTCATCAATTTCTTTTTTAAAACTGCCTTTCCTTTCCACATTAACCTCAGCATTTCTTATTTGATATACTTTTCATCATTAAAGCTTTAATTTAAGGTAAAATACCTCAATAAACATCTTCTTGTAATTGACTTGTGGGAACCAACTCACTAAACTAAACTAAACAGTACAGGAAAGAGCATTAAATTGCATAGAAGGTATGATGGGAAAGAACATGAAATTACACAGAAGGTTTCCTGGATAACCTCTAACTATGGTTTCTCTGTTCTTTATTTTCTTTGCTAAATGTTCTTTCTCTTAAAACTTTGTATTAGAACAGCAATAAAATTTCACTTATAGATACCAATAAAGATAGCATCGAAGAAGTTAATTATATTAAAACACATTCAATTCTTTATCTTCTCTGCTTCTCAGTCACCGAGTTTAGCCTGGAAGGCAAATCTCCTGAATCTTTGTCTAATGTTCTTTCCAATAAACCAGAAGTCTGAATAGTGCCTGTGACCATGTAGGTACACAAAGTCTTTCCAAGGGACTCACCTCCTCTTTCACAATTACCTATTTCTGCCTATACAAATGAAAGATGTAATTCTCAGTCATATCTAGTTTTACTTTGGTATGTTGTTATTGGGGGAAAATATCACAGAGACAATTCAAAACATTGACTTTAGGTTGAGAAAAGATGGCCCAGATAACTTCCATTCACTTTTTTCAGCAGCAACATGAATCAAGGGATTGTGTGACATTGCTGTTGCAAAACTCCCTCCATTCTCATTTTTTATTTATGCCAACAAATTTTGTCAGAACACAGCTCATGATAAAAGGTAAAGCAAAAATTGATTCTGAATTTTATCTCATTCTAGCAATAAATAAGCTTTATCCATGGATGCATGATTTTCTTTTTCAGAAGAATAAATTTCCATACATTTCATTAAAAGATACACTCCCAATTAAGTATACTTTTTATATTTAATCACTATTATCAAAATGTATAATATATGCAGGTGTGTGTGTGTATATATATATATAGAGAGAGTAATCAACTATATACTAATAATAGCTGTAATGATAACTCAATGCAGAAGAATGTTTTGTAAATTTATTTTATTGTTGTAAAATAGATACAAATTTGCCATTTTAACTATTGTTAAGTGTACTATACAGTGACATTAATTGCATTCACAATGTTGTGCAAACATTATCTCTATTTCCAAAACTTTTTCATCACCCAAACAGAAATTGTATAACCACTGAGGAGTAATTCCACATTTCCTCTACCCCAGTGCCTCTCTCTATGAATTTGCATAGTCTAGATAAGTTATGTAAGTGGAATCATATAATATTTGTTCTTTTGTGTCTGGCTTATTTTACTTAGCATAATGTTTTAAGGTTCATCCGTGTTTTTCATGTATCAGAACTTTATTTCTTTTTATAGCTGAACACTACTCCATTGTATGTATATACATTTTTATTTTTTAATCTTTTGACAATTTGATTATAATGTGTCTTGGTGTGGGTTTCTTTGGCTTTACCTTTTTACAGTTATTTGAATTTCTTAGGTATATAGATTCATGTATGTCATCAAATTTGGGAAGGTGTCATGCATTATTTCTTCAAACATTCTTTTTTTGGTCATTTCTTTCCATTCTTCTTCTGGGACACCCATAATGCATATGTTAGATTGTTTGAGGATATCACACAGGTTCCTTAGACTCTGATGAACTTTACCTTGTTTGTTTTTCAGTCTGCAACTCTGACGATAACTTTAAGGTACTATTGTCAAGTTCACTGATTCTTCCCCCTGCTTGAATATGCTTTTACAACCCTTTAGTGAACTTTTTATTTCAGTTACTCTACTTTTCAGCTCCAGAATTTCTATTTGGCTCCTTTTAATAATTTCTCTCTTTATTGATATTTTCATTGTGTTCATTCATCATTATCCTGATTTTTTTTTAGTTCTTTGTCCATGATTTTCTTTAGCTTGTTGAACATATTTAAGACAGCTGTTTTAGAGTCTTTGCTAGTAAGTCTGATTTCTAGGCTTCTTCAGAGATTATTTCTTCCCAAATGGATTATTTCTTCCTGAATGGACTATTTTTCTTATTTCTTTATATGCCTTATTTTCTTTTGGTAACAGACATTTAAACATTATAATATGGTAACTCTGGAAATCAGATTTTTCCCCTTCCCCAGTGTTTTCCTTTCCTCCCTTCCGTCCCTCCTTCCTTGCTTTCTATTCTTTCTTTTCTTTCTTTCTTCTTTCTTTCTCTTTCTTTTTTCACTCTTTCTCTTTCTTTGTTCTTTCTTTTTTCTTTCCTTTATTTTTTTTCTTTCCGGTATTAAAGGCTATAGCAGTCCATTGGCTTAGTGACTTTCTCAAACTATTTATGCAAAGACACTGTTATTTATTATGTGTAGTCACTGAAATCACTGTTCTTCAGCTTGTGTTCAGCTAGAGTTCTGACAGAAATTTCCCTGAAGACCAGAAACTAAAAACAAACCAACAAACAAACAAATAAAAAAAATAAAACTCTCTAGTCTTTGTATAATGGCTGTGTACCAGAGCAATCTTTCAAAATTTAGCCAGGCTTGCCCTGAGCCTAAGGCTCAGCCTAAGGTGTAAGCTTAGGGTCTTCTCTGTCCTTTTCTGAGCATGCACTTTGCCCTGGTCATGTACATGAGTTTCTAAATTTCCCCATATTCATAGTGCATTGAATAATCCAATTTTCAAAAGAAATTCTTCCCAGCTTTTGCTCCCAGGTATTAGGTGGTCTATTGTGCCTTTTAACCGTAATCTTTTATGTGAAGTGTCTGCAGTTGTTACTTCACCTTGCAGGATTTTTGAGTAATGCCTACCACCTTTCTAGTCCAAGGTGTGAGTTAGGTGAAAGAGACAAGTACCATAAGCCAGTCCTTCAGGCAGCCCCCAAATAAGTCAGAACCAACATACACAACAATTTCAAATCAGGTCAGCTCTGCTCCCTCCAGGGACCAGAGTCCTACACTGAGATCATAGGCTTTCTTCTTCAAGATTGCAGCCACACCAGGAAGAGTGAAACAAGTTCAAGTAAAAACACCACAAAGTTTTCCTACTGCTTTGAAATTCAGCATTTGCTTGGTTGCTGAAAAACTTGAACATTTTTCAGAGTTCTTACAAAGTTGGTAATAACAGTACTTGCTTTTTATTTTTCTGGAAGATAGGGGACAGGGGAAGGAGACCTTGGACCTTCCCTTCTCTTTTACTGACATCACTCCAGAAGAAGAACAATAATCTTAACAATCAAAAGCACTGGGATGTTTTAATTTAGACTTAATTTTTTATATATTCTTATTGCATTATATATGAAACAGTGGTCAGGTAAACACTTTCACACATAAAAATATATTAAGAGAGGCCGGGAGCGGTGGCTCACACCTGTAATCCCAGCACTTTGGGAGGCCGAGGTGGGCGGATCACAAAGTCACGAGATCAAGACCATCCTGGTTAACATGGTGAAACCCCGTCTCTACGAAAAAATACAAAAAATTTGCCGGGCAAGGTGGCGGGCACCTGTAGTCCCAGCTACTCGGGAGGCTGAAACAGGAGAATAGCATGAACCCAGGAGGCGGAGCTTGCAGTGAGCCAAGATCGAGCCACTGCACTCCAGCCTGGGCGACAAAGCAAGACTATGTCTCAAAAAAATAGATAGATAGATAGATAGATAGATAGATAGATAGATAGATAGATAGACAGACAGACAGACAGATAGATACACAGATAGATAGATACAATTGAATAGAGGAAGTAGAATTAAAACATAAATTTGAAGATAATTTTTCAACTGGTAAAGAAGAACTTGTTCATGCATATTTTCAATAAATGATAGACTATGGTATTTATATGCCACTGGGTACCTTTAAAAAGAGAAGTAATTTTATCTTAAACATAAGTATTTACAAAGTTTTGAAAATTACATTATTTGCAACTATTACTTGAATTTATAATAAAAGTATTTTAGAGGTCAACTTACAAATTTGCAAAGGGTGCTTAGTTTTTCAAAAGTCATTTAAGAAGTATTTGTGCCAATATTTGAAGAGCACTGCACTATTCTATGCCATTTCCTTAAATGTATACCAATTGAATTATCAGGTATAATACAAAAGAGAATTAGATTTGGGTGCTATTAATGTCCTCCTTTTACTCCACGTTGCAGCAGCAGTTAACAAGTTGATTACTGCTTCATTAAATCACTCTTCTTGGCAATAGTATGAGTCCTTATGCTTCTGACTTTCTTTCTACCTTGCTGACTGTTTCTTCTCGGTGTTTTCTGATTTGTCCATATATTTGCAGCCTCTAAATATTGGAGCACACAAAGATGTAATTCTCTGCTCTCTTCTATTACTACATGAATATCCTGGCTTTAAAAATTATTTGCTAATAACCACCAAATTTATATCTTCATTTCTCATCTTTCCTCTGTTCTCCAAATTATCATATCTGTCTACTTTATGCCTCTACAGAATGTTTACTAGTTGCAACGTTAATATAACAAATCCTACAAACAATTCTTGGTTCTCTCCACTTTGCAAACCAATTACTGTTCTAATCTTACCCATTTAAGCTAGAGGCTTTCCTTTTAACTCAGTTTTTCACCCAAAAATCTACATGTCAGCATTTTTTTTCTCACTTTGTTCATCATGCCAACCACCACCATAAGTGTATCCAATCCATCAGCAAGTTAATTTAGCACTAGTTTCAGAATATATCCTGAATCCAACAATGTTTCTCTATCATCACTGTTAATACCTTGTCCCATCTACATCATTTCTGATATAGCCTTTTCAGTAATCTTTCTGATTCACCCATAATACATTTTCCACATTGCAGTCAGAGTGATTTAATAAAACAAAAGTTAGGTCATGTCACCCCTCTCCTAAAAAATTTTCAACAACTCAGAGTAAAATTCTAGTCATCAAGAATTAACCATATTCTAAAAAGACTCTACATCAGTTATTTTTACCCAACTTACATATTAGAATCATCTAGGGAACTAAAAAAAATACTGAGGCCTCTTATAATTCTAGAATATCCGAGACTGGGGCTAGTAATGGTATTTTGTTAAGTACTGCAGGAGAATCTAATGTGCCCCCGGGGTTGAGAAAGTTCATTGCCCATCTTTTCGACCTTACACTCTACAACTCACATACAATATCTGGGCTCCAGTCACCTTTCTCTATTTAAACATACTAAACTTGCTCCATTTCAGGACCTTTGTGCTTGCTGTTTCTCTGTCTGAAATGCTTTTTCCAAAGATCTTCTGATGATTGACTTATTTTTGTCAATTTTCCTCAATTTAAATATCTATAGCAAGCCCTTCAATGACCACCCATCCTAAATCTCTAACTGAAATGACCCTGTTGATTGGTTCCTACTTATATTTCTATTATCTCCCAATGGACTGTAAGCACCATGAGAACAGTAGGTTGTCTGTCTTGCTCCCCATTCTGCTAGTCCAGGATAGGCTAAGTTTGGCTTTAGTGACACACAAGCCTATAACCTCACTAGCTTTAACAATTAAAGTTTACTTCTCAGTTATGCTATATGTTCACTGCAGTCGGCTGGAGTTTCACTTCAGGACTCAGGCTGATGGAACAGCTACTATCTGGAACACTGATAAAAGAACACTTGAGGGTCTCAAACCGGACATTTAATTGCTGTGACCCAGAAACTGACCTATGGGGTTTCATTGACAACCACATTGACCAGAGGAAGTTACACAGCCCTATCCAGCTGCAAAGAGGCCAGGAAGTGCAATCCTTCTATATTCTAATATAGTGCGGAGAGGCAGAAAGATTTGATTAGTAGTTCAAATGACCACAGCCATCACATTCCCATCTCCTATAATAGCATTTCAACATAGTACGTACTTACCAAATAGCAAATTACTTAAGATATTCTGATACTGGACAGCTCTACCAGTAGCCAAGCTACTACATATTTTTGTCACTCAAACTAGGGATAATTTTACTGCAAAGTAGATGACTTCGATTTGCATAATTTTACAACTAAAAGAGGTTTTTATCTAATGTCTTCAGTTTTATAGAAAGTAAGCCCCAGAAGCTTAAATAATTTTTCCAAATTTATACTATTTATTCTTCAGTAGTGAAAATCTGACCAAAATATGGAGTATTTACATCACATTGATGACCCTTTAACTGTAGTATATTATTTTGATTCACCTTACAATGTCTTTAAATCTTGACAACTCTATAGAAGTTTTCAAAAGTCAGTATCACTTTAACCATGATGTAATGCATTTGAGAATTGTCGGCCTATCCTTTATGCAACTGCCAGAACTCCTTGCTGCTCAATCAAAATCAAAGGCATTCTGGAAAACTCACACCATTAAAGTAAGGCCTTTGCCAAACACCCACCATGCTATAGGGGAAGCCAGAATGCGGTATGGGTGTGAGTTTAATCCACTTTAGTCTGAACTTTTTTATGTCAGAGTCAAACTGCACCTAAGCACCAATATATTACAAAGTATAATTTGCTGAACATTCTTTTTCCAGTCCATTGCAAATTTATCAGATTTTCTTTTTCAACGATTATTAAGGTAGTAAAGAGCTTAAATTTATTATTACTGAATTAGTAAGCAGCTGAGTTTCAGCATGAATATTAAGATATAGTATAAGCTCTTGACTTAGTAGCTTCCTAAAACAGGCTACAAGATCTTCCACAACCTGGTCTTTGTCTGTTTCTCCCAGCCGACCCTCTGTCTCCACCATGCCCATCGCCAAAATGTGCTTCAGTATTTCTCCAACACACAATGCTTTTCTGTTTCTGGGTATGGAATGTTCACATCTTTGCTGATCACGGTTTTCTTTGCCTGTGCAATGTCAATCTTCTTTCCTTCACGTCCTGGATCTTGTATTATCTCTCAGAACGCATGTCCTGATCTCCTTTTACTAAGGAGAGATTTGGTAACTAATCCTGTGCCCTTTTGCATGTCCCTTCTTAAAGACAGGTTGTAGTCCTAGGACAATGCTTGGCCCAGAGGAGAATTTCTAAAACTTAAGAATTCACTGGTTGATTAATTAATTGACTATCATTTGTTACATTGTATTAGATTTATTGCTTGATTTTTTTTCTCTCTCTCTCCCATTAGATCATGTTTCTTAAAAGTGGGGGCTGTATAATACTTACCACTGAATCAGTCAGTACCTGGCATTACAGTCAGCCCAAAGAAGATGCTCCACAAATATCTGCCAAACTGAATCTAAATTGTGCAAATATTCTAAGAAATAAGAACTCTTAATTTATAAAATACAGTAATGTTTAAGAAGGAATAGAGTTGAACCAAAGCAAATCTAAAAACTATTTGTGAAGCAAAACATTTGGTTCAGCAAGGGAATTTTACAGTTCAAATGTGTTTTTGGTTGAAATGTTTGCTCTACTAACAGGCATTTCTAAAATGTGTTTTTGCTGTTGAGGCTGAAAAAATTTGTTTTAAAGGCATTAGGACATCGAATGTTAAAAACATCTCTAGTCCTTACTTAAACTAGAAAAGTGATTGTCAGTAGAAATGCTTGCAGGCAAGGTTTCAGCTTCGCATGGTTTCAAAATGTTTCCTTGGGTGAAATGTACTTAGAGACACTTTAAATTGAAGGAATTTTGTTTGCCAGCTGAGCTACTAACATCATTTCATTAACATGGAAGCCAGCACATTGTTGGAAAGTAAAAATGATATTGATTACACATGACAACAGAACAAAAAAAGATCAACTTAATATAAACATAAAAATAACAAAAAATCAAAGAAACTTATCATTCCTCATTCCTAAAACTTAATCATCAGTCATAAAGCACTGCAGAAGAAGATGTTAAAATTATATTCTCAAATGCCAATTAATAAAGCAACTTGTTGAATGATATATAAAACATAATGTAATTTACAGTGTCTACGGGTATATACACGTATTTATAGGAATTAAAGACCTTGAAAATATACAAAAGATATACAATACCACATAGTAATACCCAAAACAATAGTTGTGGTTCCCTCTGGGAGAGAGAAAAGGAACCAGAATAGGGAACTTCAATGTTATCTTCAGTGTTTACATCTTTACAACAAATATGTATTTGTACTATTTGTAAAATTGGAAATTATTGTTTACAATATCTTTCAATGCCAAAGTTTTAAAGGGAGTTAACACACTAAATCAGTGATTATACTAGGTAATTTTTAACATCTGTTCTGATTTATTGTTAAATGATTTTATTAATTTTTATACTTCTGAAGGGAATTTAAAGAGAATTCATATAGTTTAAAAAGTCAACAAAATATTTATTTTAATTGTTTTTAAAGATGTTTTCCCCAGAACAAACAAAATATAACTCTGTCTTAATGGTATTTTGCTCTAAAATTATTGTCATAATTTTCATCTAAAGTTTTTTATAGAATATGAAAATGTGGCTTCCTTAGTATTTCTTGTATGTGTGTATTTTTCCCAGTTTCTAAATCAACATCTCAAATATAGAAAGCAAGACTGAAAATCAGCTTCTAATTGTAATTTTAAATATGTACTTGGTTTAGAGCTTTTTTGCCACTAGAAATGTAGCAGCAAATTAATGACTATCCATGTATTAGTCGGTTCTCATGCTGCTAATAAAGACAAATCCGAAGCTGGGCAACTTTTAAAGAAAAGAAGCTTAATTGACTCACAGTGCCTTAGGGCTGGGGAGGCCTCAGGAAACTTACAATCATGGCAGAAGGGGAAGCAAACACAGCCTTCTTTACATGGCAGCCTTCTTCACATGAAGTGCCAAGCAAAAGGGGGGAAAAGACCCTTATAAAACCATTAGATCTCGTGAGAACTCACTCACTATTATGAGAACAGCAGCATGGGGGTAACTGCCCCCATGATTCAATTACCTCCCACTAGGTGCCTCCCACTACACATGAGGATTATGGGAACTACAGTTCAAGATGAGATTTGGTTGGGGACACAGCCAAACCATATCAATCCATAAAGAAATATTTGAATAAATTAAGGCAAATCCCCACCAGGTAATATGGTGCTGTAACAAAGAATGAATCAAACTTATATCAACTAATTTGGACAGATTTCCATACTGTATTGTTAAATGAGAAAAGGGAAATTTAGTGAAATGTGTTATATTTTCTATTACTGCAAAACAAATTATGTTAAATTCATAACTTAGTGATTTAACAATAGCGGTTATTACTGCAGAGTTTCCATGGGCCCAGAATCTAGACATGGCTTAACAGGGTCCTCTGTTCAGGGTCTCAGCAAGGGAGATATTGGCTAAGTCCAAGTCATCTGCAGGGTCAAGGAGGACAAGATCTGCTTCTAAACTCACTCAATAGGTTAATGTATGATTCAGTGTCTCACAGAATGTTGGACTGAGGGCCTCAATTCTTCACTGTTACCCAAGGCCACTCTCAGTTCCTTACCACTGAACCTCTTCAAAAGGCAGCTTACAATATGGCACCTGGCTTATTCAAAACAAGCAAGCAAAGAAAGTGTCAATAAGATAGAAATCAGTCTTGTACGGAGGCAGATTAGGTAAGATTAGGAGGCTGTACTGACTTGTCCCCTTGTGTGAAGCCCTGTGAGCTTCTTTCACAGTGGGCTTCCTTTGCTAGCACCCTCATGAGTCAGCACCTAACTCTTCTGCAAGGTAAGCAGTCCTGCAGGATACCAGCAGACTGCCAGATGGTTACATGTTTCTGACACCTCGTACAGTCCAGGAAAGAGAAAAAAAGCCCCTTATTCCTGACATAACTTCCCCAGTCCCCAACCAATCAGCACTGAAAGCCCAAGAAGCTATTAACTACAAATTCCTGTGTTGAGGGAGAGGGCAAGGACTTCACCAGGGTCCTTCATGTGCAGCTAGGCTCAAATTTTACCTTATAGTAACCTTTTCCTCATTTTAATAGTAAAAAAAAAAAAATCCTAGGTGGAGATTTTATATGCTAATGATACATGCGACGCATGTTGGAGCATGTAGATACTGAGCACATGTGCCAGCTCCTCTTTTGCATACTTGACCTCACCAGTGTTTTACAACTATGTATATACAGCTCCCATAAAAAGAATGACTCTTAAGGTTCCAGTTGCTGTCTCTCCCTCTTAGCAGTCCACTCTGCCTCTTAGAGTGTACTTTGCTTCGCAATAAACTTCTTTGCCTACTCTTACTTTGGACTTGCTCTCCAATTCTTTTGTGCAGTGAAGTCAAGAACCTGAACCAGCCCACCACCAACAGCATGACCTAAGCTTGGAATTACAAGCCATCACAGTTTCCATATTCATTAGAAACAAATGACTAGATTCCGTTCACATCCAAGGTCTAAAGACTAGTCAAGGATGTGCATACCAGAAAGTGAGGTTATTGGGAGTCATTTTTGAAAGTTTCCCATGTGTTTTAATGTGATACAATTTGTTTTTGTTGTTGTTGTTGTTGTTTTGTGTATATTATTTTATTTATTATATATTGGATGAGTATAAAGTCATTTGTTACTTTCAGATAGGTCTTAGGCTATGGGCAATTATTTTTACTTCAATTGTTTTACAATTTTATAAGTGTTCAACATCGTTAAGGAAAAATTTGCTAATACATTAAAAGTAAAAAATAAAAACCACTCAAACTCTCAGCATCCATACATAATTAGCACAGCAATTTAAAGCATTTTCCTTTAAACCTTTTTTTCTATGCACTGATCTATTTTTACACAGTTGGAATTACAATGTTTATGGGTTTATGTTTTCATTTACCTTTTATAATAGCATTACATATCACCAATAGTTAATATTACTATATATCATAACTATTTTAATCGTATTAATATTTGTTTTTTTATTGTGATACAATTTGTATTAAGCGAACAAGACCAAAATCCACCTTTTATTATGCATGATTATACAAGTCTCAAATACATCTTATGAATTTGCGGAAAATTAGGGAAAAATATTAAACAGGTGAACAGAGGGAATTTGAATAGCAACCTGTTAGGAAAAAACAAGAAGTTAAAAAAAATAAAGATGTCTCTAAAACAACAACAACAAAAACACATGTATAATGATTTATGTATATAAAATCATGTGTGTGTGTGTGTGTGTGTGTGTGTATCCACTATATACTGTTCGGTATAAATTTTTAAAACAGACTATCTTTATAAAAAAGGCTGAAGTTATCTTGTCAGCCAACAGAACACTCACAAGTGAATAAAATTTACTGAGTGGTTCGCTGAAAAGGAAAATTCAAAACTTTCTAAGTATTAGAAATGTGTAGTTCAGGGTGGTTATGCCAATCAAGATTGAAAACTAAATTCTAAATAAAATCGAATGAATCCTTAGAATTATAGACAGTTGATGAAACAATTCCTATTGTTCCTTATTCAGGGAAGAGTCTTCACTTAGGTCAACCAAGGGTCTAGTATCCTGGGATCACTCAAAGTTCATGGTTATTTATCAACTTCAGCCGGTTACATCCAGTTTTGTTGAAACACAACATTCAGTTTCCCATTTCAAGTGCCCTGTAAAGGGATTTCTTTAATCAAGAAAAAAGAAAACAACTTGCAGAGAAATGTGTATAGCAGGATTCTATTTTAGTAAATACAATAGAAAACACACTCTGTAAATTTGTTGTATGTATGCTTCTATGTGTTGGTATAAGCATAAGCGTATAAAAGAATAGGAAGGTAGCCAGGTGAGATCACTATTTTTTTTCATCTTTGCCATGTCTGCCTGTACAGTGTGTTGTTTCCTGGCAAGGTGATAAACCAACCCAGTTTGCCTATGACTGAGAGGTTTCTTGGGATATAGGACTTTGAATGCACAAGCCTGGAAAGTCCCAGGGACTTAATTGCTTGTAGTGACAAGCATGTATGACTTTTGAACTTTGAAAACATCAAATAAAGAAATAAGCTAGCTCTGACTGGACTTAATGATTTTGGAATGCTGTAAGAAAAGAGTTTTAGTTCCTTACAAAGTTGTAAGTGAGGTGGCCTGTGAAAGTTCTTTTCTTTTCTTTTTCTTTTCTTTTTTTTATTATTATTATTATTATAACAGAGTCTCATTCTGTCACCCAGGCTGGAGTGCAGTGGTGCAAACATGGCTCCCTGCCCTTGACCTCCAGGACTCAAGCCATCCACCTAACCTTAGCCTCTCCAGTAGCTGGGACCACAGAAACGCATGCCACCTTGCCTGGTTGAAACTTCTTTTCTGACTCAAAAAGAAAACGAGGCCACTGACTTAAGTGTGAGAATAGTAAAGCCATGAAGGTAGTTTGAGAAGAGAAAGGAAATGGAATGGTCAATGGAAAAAAATGAGTTGAAGAGGGAAATAGGGTAGGCTTGCCAAGCTGCATAAGACCCAATTTTGTTTTGAAGTCATGAATTTAAAGTGGGACCAGCCTGCACAGGTGTGTGCTTCTTCCAGCTATGTACGGCTGTACAAAATCCAAGGAGAGCATCTGGGAAATCTCAGGAGAGTTTATCTAGGGCTACAATTTTGCTAGGAGAGTGATAAAGAAAGAGAGGGGTGAGGTGGGCGAGAAGATAAGCAAAAAAAAAAAAAAAAAAAGAAACATGATGATAATCCATTGGGCATAAACTTGATACAGAAGGAAATGAAAATACAAATGGGGGTGAGAGGCAGTGAAAAGGTGGTGGAATATAAAAGAGTGGAGTGGCAGAATTGGGGAGGTGGGACTTAAATTGGGTGACTGAGTGCTTAGAAAGATAAGTAGTTGTGATCAGAGAACAAGAGTGAGAGTTACAGCATCTTAAAACAGAACATTTGGTTGGCTTTCTTTTCCAGAGAATCCAATGGCTCTAAGCTGTAGCTATTCTGATAATATGTATGAATAATAACAAAACAGCTCCTTTTCCTGTTCAGAACACCAGTACTCATTGAGCATGAGATTAATGTAGTGGATGCAGTAGGTGATGGCAAAGAATCAAAGCATGTGGAGAAAAGGTGAAGGATACGAAGGCCAGTTCCTTATGTCAGTGTAAAAATCACCAAGAATTATAAAAAGAGTGGAAGGAAACAACTAAAACAAAAAAGAATAAACTCTGACTGAAGTTGTTCAAAATACAAATACAGTAGAAATCACAAATAACAGAAGGGGTGAGATAAAGTGACTGAGTGATTTAGGAATGCCCAAGGTGCCATTTGAAAAGGGCAGTTTCAAACCCATGGAAAAGTAGAGCCAAACTCAGAGCTATTAGTGCTCACCCAGGAAAAAGAAGCACTGTACAGGTTATTTGTACCTTTCTTCTAAATAGTTTTTGAAAAACAAATCTGGATCAGATGAGACCAGAAAATAAATATTTTTTAAAGTGACTGCCTATAGATGAAAGTAGCCAAAGTTGCAGAAAAGTGACATGAATACCATCTAGGTAAGCAAGGTCATCAAATGTATCCTTAGATGTTGACCTTTTAAATCTACTGGTTACAGAGTTATATAGTTTGGCTCTGTGTCCCCACCCAAATCCCATATTGAATTGTAATCCCCCATGTTGGGGAAGGGACCTAGTGAGAAGTGATTGGATCATGGGGTGGATTTCCACATGGCTGTGCTCATGATAGTTAGTTCTCATGAGATCTGGTTGTTTGAAAGTTTGTAGCACCTTGCCCTTTGCTTTCTCTCTCTCCTGCTGCCATGTGAAGATGTGCTTGTTTTCCCTCCACCTTCCGCCATGATTATGTTTCCTGAGGACTCCCACTTATGCTTCCTGTACAGCCTGTGAAATTGTGTGTCAATTAAACCTCTTTTATTTATAAATTACCCAATCTCAGGTAGTTCTTTATAGAAGTGTGAGAATGGACTAATATACAGAGTAATGAGTAATATGTAACATCTATAATGAATGTTGGTTGGTGTGCTGATTTCTCAGTGAAGTGCAGTTTTGTAGGGAAAACACACTTGGGTTCTTCTTGCTTGTTGGATGACATATTTCTCTCCACTTATTCATTTCTAAAGGAAACCTTCTCAGTAATTCTAAAAGAGGAATCTGCCCAACTGAAACTACCTACCCAAAGTGCAGCTTTAAATTAATTATGTCACTTACAGCTGGCCCATTGCACATTTTTACCTTTTCTTTGACGCAACAGCACAGAACTATTGAGCAACTTTACTAAGTTTCTTGAAAAATTATTAAAAAGGGGGCGGAGCAAGATGGCCGAATAGGAGCAGCTCCAGTCTTCAACTCCCAGCGCCAGCGACACAGAAGACCGGTGATTTCGGCATTTTCAACTGAGGTACTGGGTTCATCTCACTGGGGAGTGCCAGACGATCGGTACTGGTCAGCTGCTGCAGCCCGACCAGCGAGAGCTGAAGCAGGGCGAGGCATTGCCTCACCTGAGAAGCGCAAGGGGGAAGGGAATCCCTTTTCCTAGCCAGGGGAACTGAGACACACAACACCTGGAGAATCGGGTAACTCCCACCCCAATACTGCGCTTTGAGCAAACAGGCACACCAGGAGATCATATCCCACACCTGGCCGGGAGGGTCCCACACCCACGGAGCCTCCCTCATTGCTATTACAGCAGTCTGTGATCTACCGGCAAGGCAGCAGCGAGGCTGGGGGAGGGGCGCCCGCCATTGCTGAGGCTTAAGTAGGTAAACAAAGCTGCTGGGAAGCTCGAACTGGGTGGAGCTCACAGCAGCTCAAGGAAACCTGCCTGTCTCTGTAGACTCCACCTCTGGGGGCAGGGCACAGAAAACAATAACAAAGCAGCAGACACCTCTGCAGACGCAAACGACTCTGTCTGACAGCTTTGGAGAGAGCAGTGGATCTCCCAACACGGAGATCTGAGAAGGGACAGACTCCCTGCTCAAGCGGGTCCCTGACCCCTGAGTAGCCTAACTGGGAGACATCCCCCACTAGGGGCAGTCTGACACCCCACACCTCACAGGGTGGAGTACACCCCTGAGAGGAAGCTTCCAAAGCAAGAATCAGACAGGTACACTTGCTGTTCAGAAATATTCTATCTTCTGCAGCCTCTGCTGCTGTTACCCAGGCAAACAGGGTCTGGAGTGGACCTCAAGCAATCTCCAACAGACCTACAGCTGAGGGTCCTGACTGTTAGAAGGAAAACTATCAAACAGGAAGGACACCTACACCAAAACCCCATCAGTACATCACCATCATCAAAGACCAGAGGCAGATAAAACCACAAAGATGGGGAAAAAGCAGGGCAGAAAAGCTGGAAATTCAAAAAACAAGAGCGCATCTCCCCCGGCAAAGGAGCGCAGCTCATCGCCAGCAACGGATCAAAGCTGGATGGAGAATGACTTTGACGAGATGAGAGAAGAAGGCTTCAGTCCATCAAATTTCTCAGAGCTAAAGGAGGAATTACGTACCCAGCGCAAAGAAACTAAAAATCTTGAAAAAAAAGTGGAAGAATTGACGGCTAGACTAATTAATGCAGAGAAGGTCATAAACGAAATGAAAGAGATGAAAACCATGACACGAGAAATACGTGACAAATGCACAAGCTTCAGTAACCGACTCGATCAACTGGAAGAAAGAGTATCAGCAATTGAGGATCAAATGAATGAAATGAAGCGAGAAGAGAAACCAAAAGAAAAAAGAAGAAAAAGAAATGAACAAAGCCTGCAAGAAGTATGGGATTATGTAAAAAGACCAAATCTACGTCTGATTGGGGTGCCTGAAAGTGAGGGGGAAAATGGAACCAAGTTGGAAAACACTCTTCAGGATATCATCCAGGAGAACTTCCCCAACCTAGTAGGGCAGGCCAACATTCAAATCCAGGAAATACAGAGAACGCCACAAAGATACTCCTCGAGAAGAGCAACTCCAAGACACATAATTGCCAGATTCACCAAAGTTGAAATGAAGGAAAAAATCTTAAGGGCAGCCAGAGAGAAAGGTCGGGTTACCCACAAAGGGAAGCCCATCAGACTCACAGCAGATCTCTCGGCAGAAACTCTCCAAGCCAGAAGAGAGTGGGGGCCAATATTCAACATTCTTAAAGAAAAGAATTTGAAACCCAGAATTTCATATCCAGCCAAACTAAGTTTCATAAGTGAAGGAGAAATAAAATCCTTTACAGATAAGCAAATGCTTAGAGATTTTGTCACCACTAGGCCTGCCTTACAAGAGACCCTGAAGGAAGCACTCAACATGGAAAGGAACAACCGGTACCAGCCATCTCAAAAACATGCCAAAATGTAAAGACCATCGAGGCTAGGAAGAAACTGCATCAACTAATGAGCAAAATAACCAGTTAATATCATAATGGCAGGATCAAGTTCACACATAACAATCTTAACCTTAAATGTAAATGGACTAAATGCTCCAATTAAGAGACACAGACTGGCAAACTGGATAAAGAGTCAAGACCCATCAGTCTGCTGTATTCAGGAGACCCATCTCACACGCAGAGACATACATAGGCTCAAAATAAAGGGATGGAGGAAGATTTACCAAGCAAATGGAGAACAAAAAAAAGCGGGGGTTGCAATACTAGTCTCTGATAAAACAGACTTTAAACCATCAAAGATCAAAAGAGACAAAGAAGGCCATTACATAATGGTAAAGGGATCAATTCAACAGGAAGAGCTAACTATCCTAAATATATATGCACCCAATACAGGAGCACCCAGATTCATAAAGCAAGTCCTTAGAGACTTACAAAGAGACTTAGACTCCCATACAATAATAATGGGAGACTTCAACACTCCATTGTCAACATTAGACAGATCAACGAGACAGAAAGTTAACAAGGATATCCAGGAATTGAACTCATCTCTGCAGCAAGCAGACCTAATAGACATCTATAGAACTCTCCACCCCAAATCAACAGAATATACATTCTTCTCAGCACCACATCGTACTTATTCCAAAATTGACCACGTAATTGGAAGTAAAGCACTCCTCAGCAAATGTACAAGAACAGAAATTATAACAAACTGTCTCTCAGACCACAGTGCAATCAAACTAGAACTCAGGACTAAGAAACTCAATCAAAACCGCTCAACTACATGGAAACTGAACAACCTGCTCCTGAATGACTACTGGGTACATCACGAAATGAAGGCAGAAATAAAGATGTTCTTTGAAACCAATGAGAACAAAGATACAACATACCAGAATCTCTGGGACACATTTAAAGCAGTGTGTAGAGGGAAATTTATAGCACTAAATGCTCACAAGAGAAAGCAGGAAAGATCTAAAATTGACACTCTAACATCGCAATTAAAAGAACTAGAGAAGCAAGAGCAAACACATTCGAAAGCTAGCAGAAGGCAAGAAATAACTAAGATCAGAGCAGAACTGAAGGAGATAGAGACACAAAAAACCCTCCAAAAAATCAATGAATCCAGGAGTTGGTTTTTTGAAAAGATCAACAAAATTGACAGACCACTAGCAAGACTAATAAAGAAGAAAAGAGAGAAGAATCAAATCGACGCAATTAAAAATGATAAAGGGGATATCACCACCGACCCCACAGAAATACAAACTACCATCAGAGAATACTATAAACACCTCTACGCAAATAAACTGGAAAATCTAGAAGAAATGGATAATTTCCTGGACACTTACACTCTTCCAAGACTAAACCAGGAAGAAGTTGAATCCCTGAATAGACCAATAGCAGGCTCTGAAATCGAGGCAACAATTAATAGCCTACCAACCAAAAAAAGTCCAGGACCAGATGGATTCACAGCTGAATTCTACCAGAGGTACAAGGAGGAGTTGGTACCATTCCTTCTGAAACTATTCCAATCAATAGAAAAAGAGGGAATCCTCCCTAACTCATTTTATGAGGCCAACATCATCCTGATACCAAAGCCTGGCAGAGATACAACAAAAAAAGAGAATTTTAGACCAATATCCCTGATGAACATCGATGCAAAAATCCTCAATAAAATACTGGCAAACCGGATTCAGCAACACATCAAAAAGCTTATCCACCATGATCAAGTGGGCTTCATCCCTGGGATGCAAGGCTGGTTCAACATTCGCAAATCAATAAACATAATCCAGCATATAAACAGAACCAAAGACAAGAACCACATGATTATTTCAATAGATGCAGAAAAGGCTTTTGACAAAATTCAACAGCCCTTCATGCTAAAAACGCTCAATAAATTCGGTATTGATGGAACGTACCTCAAAATAATAAGAGCTATTTATGACAAACCCACAGCCAATATCATACTGAATGGGCAAAAACTGGAAAAATTCCCTTTGAAAACTGGCACAAGACAGGGATGCCCTCTCTCACCACTCCTATTCAACATAGTGTTGGAAGTTCTGGCTAGGGCAATCAGGCAAGAGAAAGAAATCAAGGGTATTCAGTTAGGAAAAGAAGAAGTCAAATTGTCCCTCTTTGCAGATGACATGATTGTATATTTAGAAAACCCCATTGTCTCAGCCCAAAATCTCCTTAAGCTGATAAGCAACTTCAGCAAAGTCTCAGGATACAAAATTAATGTGCAAAAATCACAAGCATTCTTATACACCAGTAACAGACAAACAGAGAGCCAAATCATGAATGAACTTCCATTCACAATTGCTTCAAAGAGAATAAAATACCTAGGAATCCAACTTACAAGGGATGTAAAGGACCTCTTCAAGGAGAACTACAAACCACTGCTCAGTGAAATAAAAGAGGACACAAACAAATGGAAGAACATACCATGCTCATGGATAGGAAGAATCAATATCGTGAAAATGGCCATACTGCCCAAGGTAATT